>NC_092561.1:3145000-3455000 GCF_037975245.1 Apostichopus japonicus
TTAAGGGGACCAGGGAAGTATGGGATAAAGAGTAACGTATTAGCGCTACATAATAATCAATGAGGAAATATGAAGAATTCAAAAAGAGGGCCGGTGGGTTACGTTCCCGGGCCCCTCTACGCCCTGAAAGCCCGTAAAACTTTATCTAGACATAAATATTATCAATGATTATAACTTATAAATTTTAAATAATTTTAAATATACACTGACAAGTTAATTAAGTGAAATTGAGAATTTTGTAGCGGTATATCTATAACTTGTAGTTATAACTTACACCACCCCTCCCTGTTTGTTGTTCATTAACAGGGGCGTATCCAGGATTTTCTAACCCGGGGGGCGCGAATTACTATCTAAGCGAAGCGCCACCATCAGCTGGCGCGTAGCGCACAAGAAAATTTCTGGTTTTGATACCCCCCAGATCACCGGAAATGACACTTCTCGGGCTTGAAAATGACCAACCAGATGTACACTTTTGCCTGAGAACTAAGTAATTCCCAATAGTTTTTTCCCCATCCATAACCTTTTTGAAGATTGTCACCAGTCACACATCATGTTCGACCTCATCGCATCTCCTGTGGATCATTGCTTTTTGTAGGTGATTCTACGTCGCGGCCCACAATATCCGTCAGCCCTGACTGGTCAAAATTGCACGAGTAGAGGGAAGTATGATGAAGAATGTTGGTCAGGAAATTTTCGAAAATTCCGACACAGTTAATTTATTGGTGTACAAATAATGAAACCTCCTATAACGGCTATTATAAAACTTCGTTGAAGGAAATGAAAAACGAACACTACACTCATAGGTCAAGGAGGCGGGGGGGGGGGGGGGGAGCTAACGAAATATTTCTTTCTGAAAATTCGGGCAATATGCTGAGAATTTTTCGGGCACCTATACTGAAAGAAAAATACATTGCAATGATGTAGCTAAAAGAAATGAATAATTTAACAATTATCTTCTTGGTAATTAAAATAAAGTTCTAAGCTTGGAAGACTAATTCGCCATTACCAATGTAAAAGAGAGTTTTGACATAATTGGACCTCCATGCCTTTTCTTCATCTAGGCCTACATAGGACAATTCGTTGTTCATGAGCATCCCGCGGTATACGGCGCAACTTTCAGTGACCGTACGGTACATGATGGCATGCGATGTAATAACCAATGCTTGCTTATATGATATTGACATTAACGCGAGGAGCGCGCGGAAATGTTGGTTATATTTTTCGGGCAAGTCGTTACAGCTCCCCAAATCAAATTGGGCTCCTTCGCCTTTGACTACACACATAGACAGTTTTGAGGCTGTTCATCCTGGAACGCCATTTTCATGCTCACTGATATGATGTGATATCTACTGTTTGCTTTACAAATTCCAACAGGCGCGTAGCGAATAATTTGCCAAGGGAGGGCGAAGCCTGTAGGCAAACCATCTAAGCGTAGCGCCACCACGAGTTGGCGCGAAGCGTACAAGAAAATTTTGGCCGAAAATGCCTCCCAGATCGCTGGAAATGACACTTCCCATGCCTTGTAAGTTACATCTACGCATTTTCTATTTCGAATTTACTAGCGATATCATTAAAAAAATGCTCGGGGGGGGGGGGGCGGCGGTCGCCCCATTCCCGAAATGCGTCATGTTCCCCGACGACTCGGTCGAGTTCGAGACCAGCCACAGTTGGTTTCATAGCACAAATGTTTAAGGCGTCCATACACACACACGCGCGTTATGATAGACCATATATAGTATATAGATACGTTAGTGAGAGAGGAAAAATGGAAACGTCAAAAATGGAGTTGTCGGTGTAAGGGGTAGGGTGAGGCGCACGCCCCTTCCGAAATCCGAAATCCGACACTGGCTACCCGGCCATGTGTATATAATAGGGTTCAGCGCTGTAATGATGTCACTGTTCCTCTTTCTCTTCCCGGTGTCTTGGCGTTTACCTTCTACTCCCTCCTTTTTTTTCTTTTTTTTCCCTCTCCTTCTTCTTTTACTTTCCCTTCCTTCCTCTCCTCCTCCTCCTCTTTTTCCCCTCTTTTTTCCTTTTTTCCCCTCTTTTTTCCTTTTTTCTTCTCTTTTTTTCTCTCCTCTTTTTCTCACCCGGGGGGCGCGCGCCCCCAACGCCCCCTGGATACGCGCCTGGTTATATGTCTGCTTAATGGTAATAATTGCGCTTTTTATCATTCCAATATCTTAATAGCTCTGACTTACAATATGTACAAAAAACATAATAAAAAAATAAAATAAAATAGAGCGATATGTTTTATATGAAAATTTTCTTCATAAATATATTTCAAGAAAAGTATTCCCTAGTTGCTCACAACTACAATGAGTTGTGTACGAATATAATCTACAAATATTACAGAAACCCACGGTACAAGGAATTTACAAAAACAAATTAATTACAATTTCAATGATTTAAAAATACGAATCCAATTTTGTATGTTTCTGCCAAAATTATCACTGAAACTGAATGCTTTTTGTGTTATGTTAAAGCATACAGGTCTCATTATACATTGTGGAAACTGTAAAATGATAAAATAATACATCCATAAGATTTAATCTAGTTTTATCAGTATCAATATCTCAATAAATAAGGAAATTATTATTTTTTCTTGTAAAGCACCAATGATGCAGGTGAAAATGTTTATGTTTTCACACGATACTACTGTTTTCTGTTTTTACATTTTATATTTATTTAATACCTTCTTATATCAGGAAGTAAATAAAATGGATTGATGAAATTTTCTTTATTTTATATTAAAAATTGTTTTGGTTTAGTATGTTATGTTTTGTTTCATCCCCATTCCTGTTGTAGATCAAGGGCGGCGGAAGCACTTTTAATCTGGGGGGGGGGGGGCACCGACATCAAAGGGCACTTTGCAGAAATTCGATTGGAATGATACAGCCTTATATTTAGTACCCTTTATAACTCTTATTGTATTATCTTATTTGCGTATACACATCACTCCATCAAGGAAAATATGCATACTAGCACTGCAATATCCAATGCGCAAATTGGGAAACAAGTTTTGTTTTGAGAAAAAATGAGGTGAAATCATGCTAGTTGCTAATGTAGAAATCTTCCAAATTAGAGTTTATTTCTAGATAATATCTTAACAATTTTTTTCCATTCGATATAGCTTTGAGTTTGACCCACAGAAATTCATTAAAAGTCAGGGGTGTAGCCAGGATTTGAAAGTTGTATACACGACTATCTGAGCGGAGCGCCACCATCGGTTGGCGCGGAGCGTACAAGAAAATTTTTGGTTTTACAAACCCCACAGATGGCCGGAAACGGCCCTTCCCGAGTGTTCATTCTGGTTCCCTGGCCTCTTGCTAACTTGAGACACCTCAATTTTTATGTAGAAAAAGGGCACATTTTTAACCTGAGGAAAAGTGGGGGGGGGCACGTGCCCCCTGTGCCCCCCCGGTTCCGCCGCCCTTGGTTTAACAAAACTATTTTCCCCGGAAACAATTTGCATGGTGAAGAAATTCTAACGAAGAGAACATTGACAATATTTATATATGAAATTCTATATCTGAGCCACTCTTTTTCTCGTCACGCTTTTGTCAAAACTTCCTTACAAATTTGATCACTTCCGAGAGGACTCATCGACTTTTTATCAATTCTGGAGTTACAATCTGGAATAGTTTAGACAACACAATAAAAACATCCAAAAGTGTTCAATGCATTTTTCTTTGTTCTTTGTGCTTGGTTCTTTTCTTTTTTCTTCTTCCTCTTACTTCCTTTTTATTCTTTCGTTTATTGTTTTTGTAAAGGGGGACTGCTCGTAAAAGCTCTGCTTCTTCAGTCCTTTTCCACTTCTTTGTGCTTGAAGTATTCACCATTTTATTTATATTATGTGGAAATAAACTAAACTCAAACTTTGTGGAAACCCTGTATAACGCCCTTTTCATAAATCGCAAGAGCCCCTTTCGCACTCTTTCAATTGCTCATTTACGATCGTGCCCTTCTATCTGCTTCCAGCCCCTGGGTAAAGAAATGCACCCTATATTGGGAACTCTCATCTATTATTATTATGTTCGTGGAAAACTAGTTGATAGTTGGTGACATAAACAGTGGTATCTTTAATAAAGGGATAACCCACGGCTGAATACGATTACCACACTACATTGCTAGTAATTTCTGTATCGTGAGGTCAAACCACAATTTTGTATTCATGGGCGAAGGGCAGAGAAGAGAGGGACAGAAAAGAGCGAACAATTAATACACACTTTTGACGGGGCCCTGCAGGGTATTATCCTTTTTCGGATACTTCCAAGAAGTGGTGTTAATCGAATATACATTGATATGTAATTCTAGAAGGGATGCTCATATTTTACAGCCTTATATACAAAAATGTACCAACTGATGAGTCAGCCGCCGAGTCAGAGACGAAAAGCTTGAGGGGCGGGATGGGATGGGATGGGGGAGGTAGGGGTGGGATGAAATAGGTAGGTGAGTTGCTATATATATATATATATATATATATATATATTGGGTGTGGGGAGGGGGTGGGTACGACGTGCTGCTTTGAGTGTGGATCTAAATGTTACTTTTTTCTTGTCTTGTTCTCTCTGACTATTTTTGGAAGCGCCCTACTAGATAAGTCCCTTGGGTTTATATGGAATGCTTCCTTTCACAATTTTCCTTGTTGTTTATGTATTTTGCCACTTATTTTACTCCTCTGTTTTTAAATTGTGAAGAAACAAATAACTGAAGTGAATTACGAAGCCTTTAAATTTTCGCCTCATCACTCAGGTTATACGAAGCCTAAAAAGTATCGCGTCATGATTCAGGTTATACGAAGCCTGGAAATTATCACCTCATCACTCAGGTTATACGAAGCCTTTAAAGTATCGCCTCATCACTCAGATTATACGAAGCCTTTAAATTATCGCCTCATCACTCTGGTTATACAAAGCCATAGAACATATCGCCTCATCCCTCAGGTTATGAAATGCCTAGAAATTATCGCCTCACCACTCAGGTTATACGAAGCCTTTAACGTATCGCCTCATCACTTAAGTCATACGAAGCCATTAAATTATCGCCTCATCACTCAGGTTATACGAAGCCTTTAAATGATCGCCTCATCGCTCAGGTGATACGAAGTCTTTCATCACTCAGGTTATACGAAGCCTATAAATCAGGGTTTCTTTTACTTTATCCCCCCACGAACCCCCTGTGGATGTCAGAGTTGTCCACGAACCACCAACTTTTCGAGACACGATCTGAGTCATTATTATACTGTAACACGCATAACAGTGCTTCGTAAAAGATCAAGTACATAGTGTAATATTGTAATGAAAAAACAATAAAAGATGAACAAATATTTATTTGGAACACCTAAAAAACATAATATTGTTTTCCCGGGTTATGTCGTTGTCTATATGCTAAAGAGTGGTTCTGGTTTTGTGACAATCCTATACAACACCCATTTTATAACCACAAGAGCTTTTCACTCATCCCTTTTCCATTGGACCACCCCCCCCCCCTACCCCAACTGGCTTTTTTCCCTTTCAGCCAGAGGGTTCAGGAATTCACCCTATATTAGGACGCCCCCATCTATCATTATTGAAGAATTGACAGATTTTCAGGGGCTGAGATGGATGGATCGGTAAGGCTGATTTGAATAGTGCATTGACATGAGCACAGGTTTGGGAACATGGGAGCACCACATTGTTGTTATAACATGTCCAGCAGCAAGATGAACATTTTTTTAAGTATCTTCTACCATATACCATAGGTACTATGATATTGTCGGCCTCGGTCTCCTTTGCTTTACACAATGAAACGGGTACACAGAAAAATAAACACAAGATAACTCAAGTTTTTGTGATTCACTCTCTAATTACCGTGTAACTTCAGAATTATGAATGAAATATCATAAACAGTAGTGATGCACAGTTTAACCGAAAATTATATCTGAAGTCGAACGAAACTTAAAGTTATTTGTTTTAAAAGGTGCACTTTAACTATATATCCTTACTACATGAATATCAAAGGAACACATACATAAGAAAAACTTCTCTAAATATATTTTTCTAATAGACAATGTAATGCTTTGCTGAGGATTATATAGTTAAATTCTACACGAAAAAGCCAACACGAGGGCTATCAAGTCTACTGCTCAAACACAGTCGACTTTCTCTGACATTCAATAGCGGCGAAAGAAGATTTTCTGGAGGGCAACCAAATTTGAAGAATTGTAAATTTGATTTGCCAAATCCCCAAACCCCATCTGAAACTTTCAAAAAACGGCCCTCTCTGCATAACACGTATTCATTTGCGATATAAAAACTGGCACATGTTATTTACCAAAAGGTTAAAATATGACTTTTCAGTTTGTCACAAGAGTGAAGGGAATGGTGAACACACATCCCCCTGTAACCCCGGTACAATCCCTGCCCCTTTGTGACCAAATGTCAAACAGTTTGGGTTTGTGATCAATCGCAAATGACATTTCTTCGATCTCAAAATCATTAGATAAAGAGCATTAAAACAAGTCAATTTACCTTATCTCAAGTCAAGGTAATGAAAGCGTAGTAAGTAATACATGGAAAAGATTGTAGGCCTTCATTATATTTCTCCTAATATTAGCTTTCTACAAAGCAACATATGTACAACACGTATCAAGTATCGTGGCGGTTGTGGTCGTTCTGTTACGTGCACGAAAAAATGTCACGTATTACACACAACGTACTTCTTAACATTATGTTCATTAAACGAAAATTAAAAAATGGATAACCACTTAGCTGTTTGGAACGTTATGTTAAAAGTTTTGGAACTTGTAACGTTTAATATAAGAGAGCTGTCGGACAATCGAGAATCCAAACAGCTAACATCACAATAGAACAACAGACCGACAGATATATATATATATATATATATATATATATATATATATATATATATATATATATATATATATATATATATATATATATATATATATATATATATATATATATATATATATATATATATATATATATATTGGATAGTTTGTTAAGGATGCTTTAACATCATCCGCCGATTTAAACTTTCTTTGTCTTCTTGTTCATAAAATGAAAATAGAAAAGGGGGTTTAGGCCGTGGTCAATAAGGAGGCCAGGAAAGTTTTGGGGTTAAGAATAATGTTTTGCGTTACATAATATACATGAGGAAATATGAAGGCTTCAAAAAGAGGACTTACGGGTTACGTTCTCGGGCTCTCCCGCGCCCTGGATGCACGTGATCTATACATGAATATTCTTTATGATTACGACATAATATGTCGGGTATTTTGAAGTCTCCCAGTACAGTCTATTAGCATAATAATCAATTGATCGGTAGTAAATATATACAGAAAATGAACTATTTTCCGTTTATTTAAACGCAATATTTGAGAAAAATCTACAACAAACCTTAAAACTATTTTGAACAATATGCTATAGGTTTTGGAACGTGTAACTTTTAATATAAACTAAAAAGGGAAAATTGAAAGAAATATGTTAATTTGGTAGTTGTTTCATGAGTTAAAATTTGGTTATTTACATGATCCCAGTACAGTGCATTAGCATAATAATGAATTTATCCGTAATTAATATATACAGAAAATGAAACTAATTTTACGTTGATTCAAATTGAGGAACATTTACGGAAGACCTTAAAACTCATTAGCATAAGAGAACTGTTTCGGACAATAGACAGAACAACAGACGGATAGATAGATATAGTTCATATTTTTTTCAAGAATGCTTTAATAGTCATCAGCCGATTGACATTTTCTTGGATTTGTACATGAAATGACAGCAATGGTCTCGGTTCGTGGTCAATAAGGGGGCCAGGAAAATATGGGATAACGAATAACGATTTGCGTTACAGAATATAGATGTGGAAATATGAAGACTTCATAAAGAGGGCCGGCAGGTCACGTTCCGGAGCCCGTCCGCGCCCTAGAAGCCCGTAAACGTGATCTACACATGAACATTTTCTATGATTATGACTTATAAATGAAAATTTGAAATTAACTCTGAACATTGAATGAAATGAAGTTTTGTAGCGATAGATTCATAATTTTAGCTATAAACTTACTTCATCCCCTCCCTGTATGTTTCACTCCCAAACCAGATAAATTATTGTTTGAGTATATTGTATGAATTAATTTATCGTTTTACTTGAAGCAGTGTATTTGTGATTCGTCTCACTACATAGGGTAACTATTTATAATGTAGTTAACAAAGTTTTGAAATACGTTTTGTCATTCAGTGATTTTTCTTGTCGCGATCAATGTATCCAAATCGAAATGTATCGAAAAAAATCAGCAGGTATCTTGAAAAGAATGTTCGTACGCAAAGAAGGTACTGTGTTGTGCTGGAAGTTAACGGAATTCATGATGATGTTTGCTTCATATATCATAAACCTCAACAAGTTTATCAAAGCTGAAATTGTGTGAGCCGTAGAATATGTAATTTCCAGCTGTGATTTCATTTATAATATGTACACTTTATGGCTGAAGGAAATTAATCGCGTTCCCAGCTTTTGATATTATATTTTACAGCTATGTCTTCGTTTCTACTATGTGTAATTTATGACTGAACTACTTCGGATTCATCATCTGACAAACTTTCAGGTTCATCATCCGAGGGACTATTAGAACTCGCAGAATCTGCCTCTGTGCTCTCCTCAGAATCTGAATCATCCTCTTCATCTGCAACAAGCTTCTGTTCGTCATTATTGTCCTTACTGTGTTGGTTTTGATTCGTTCTCATCTCCGTCTTTAATATTTTATCATCGATTAAGCTTTGTACAGCTTCTTCTTCTGTAATATTTAACCAGCTCTCAGGGAACTTTAAATCATAGTCATCATAGTATCCCTCCATATCATGTACAAATATCCATTGCCAGAATAGTTTACCAGGATCATTTGTAGAAGGAAGAATATCCCAGTCTGGGTAATACTGTTTGTAATCTTTACAATGGAATACTTTTCCACGTCTCGTACACATTGCATCAGGAAGTAGGATGGATGAAGAGCAATCCTCTAATACCAGTCTTTTAGTATCAGGGTATGTTTCACATGCCATGCCTCTAGGACGATGTAAATGAGAAGAATGTATTGTATGACTCTTCATAATATTATCACAGAACATACCACACATTGGACAGGTTTTCTTACAAACATTCGATAGTCCTGCTGCTATTTTCAAGGATGAGTGGTCTAATGCAGGACAGTCGTCTTCCTCCCGTGAATTCCATTCATTTATACGCTCTTTTAAAAGACGAGAGACTTCAAGAGGACAAGGATTATCATAGATGTCGTATGTACGTCGCACTGACGAGTCTATATCAAAATTCTCTAACAGACGACCGATCCAGTCTTGATATGAGTCATTGCGATCTAAACTATTCTCCAATTTGGTCAGATCGTCGAAGACAGTTAAACGTAATTGATCAATTTCCCTTTTTTCTGTATCTGTTGTAAGTAAGTAATCGCAGTAGTCTCGAGACCATGCCATGATGTCGCACATAGATGGATAATATAAACTACCTACCCAATCATGCTCAATCACGTCTCGACTTTCGTATTCAAAGACGTCCCAAGGTAAACTCAATCGTTTAGTAAGTTCACTGTAATCAAATTCTTTAAAACATGTTCAAATTTGTTCCGTAACTCTCCTTCTATGTAGTAATAAAGGACCTCTGATAGGTTGTATTCCAAGTTTCTTTGCTCTATAAAACTACGAAAGGTTTTTCTCACTATACCATTTTCCTGGTGGAAATAACCACTGTAGTTATCATCACTAACCTCTGTATACTTAAAAACCTCATTAAATGCCCTACCACATAAGTGTATAAGTCCTTTTGCAATTAAACTATTTGGTAGTTTTATGGCACCTTCTGTCTTTTTCGAAAGATTTTTTAGTGTTTTTCGCACTAGCAATTGAAAAATATTTCTATCAAAATGCATTCTGTTTTGACCCTTGAGCTCATCTATCGATGATTCAATAGATTGTATCATGGTATTGATAGCTTTCTGTTTTTCATATTGAATTATTTCATTTTCCGGCGTTTCGCTTTCTCTTTCACTGGGGTCTTTCTCTTTGAGAGTAGTAGCTTTATTTTTAATCCAAGCCTTGACCTGCTTATCGTTGATGTACTTTGAACAATCTGATAACTCAATGTGTTTCTCTATTCCTCCTTCCTTTGATAATAAATTATGTATGTCGCTCCGTATAGCCATATCCCGTGTCATTCTTAACAATAACTTATCACATAACGTTTTTATATCAGACGGCGATATTTGGATTTCTGTGATACCACTCTCTTGTTTGATTTCTCTCGTCCATTTTTTCCACAAATCATCTAGTTCATGTTTATATCTTCCATGTAAATAGTCACTATCTGTATAAAGTAGGTTTCCATGAAATGTATTTGCATGCGGTATTTCTTTTGTAACTGCTGTTGTACTTGCTACTTCTTTGACGTCAGTAATCATCCTCACCAACCATTTTGGTCCCAGATTTGGCAAATTATGTTCAAGTTTCTTAATCTCGTATTCTTCCGTTATCCTTTGTTGTGCCTGTTGTCTTGCATCTTTCACTGCAATATGAACATCCTCCAGGAATCCTCGTTTATGTCTAGAAATCATGCTCCTTCGAGGATGGTCTAAAACGTACTTTTCTACTAAATCTCTCAGTAGTTCGCTTTGCTTTTCCACTTCATCTTCTAAAGATGTTATCAGTAACTCAACACTGTTACCTATTTCTACTGCAAATTTGACGCGGCCAAGGCAGCCATTAGATTTATCCATTATTGCTTGTCTCATTTTCACTATCCGTTCATTATAATAGAGGCAAAACTGATTGAAATCTACAGCTCTGACACTGTCCTTAAAATTAAAGACAAAGTTTTCCTCTTTAACGGCGCTCCATACATCTCTCACGCGATCTGTGAATGTAGATAAGGTTAAATCTGGAGTTATTATTTTATTTCTGATATCTCGTAAGAGTCCTCGTTTTATTTTGATAACTTTCTCCCCATACATATGATTTGGGGGCGCCATTCCTCCGGTCCATAGGCTTGGCACGTATTGCAAATCTTCGTCAAATTTTAAATGTACAACGTCGGAAAACTCCTTATAACGACCCTCCAAGCCTTCATCTTCTGCAGCAAACTTTGTCGCCTCATTGAGTGTTTCTTTAATCTTGTCCGCACTTCCTTTATTTCTGTCTGCTGCTGTTAGATCGGATACTCGTTGTTGAACTATTTTACATCTGCATTCTATATCAACCTCCTTCATCCGCATCAGCGCATGCGCAGCTATTTGTAAAATACCGGCCACATCCGGACCGATGTTTTCACCACTTATGTTAAAAATCGTTACGTTAGCAATACTCAGTGCGAACGTGACCAGTTCATTATCATACCTATGGTCATCGTGGCCAATAGACTTTATTCCTTCAGTGTCAACGATAACGAAATACTTGAAACCCAACTCTTTATTTTGCGAGGTTTTCTTCAATTTTCAGAAATCGAGCGAATAGACCACGTGTACAACGTCCTGCCCGAACAGGAAACCGTAAACCAAACATACTGTTAAGGAGGGTAGATTTACCACTACTCTGGACACCAACGACACTAATTACAAGAACCCTTGGGTCGTGTAAATGTTCTGTCATTTTGTCAAGAACCGCGGTACAAACCCAGTGTCACCATCCATCAATTCAAATGGATGCATCTGTAAAGCTAAACTCATAGCTATCGACGGAAACAAAGGTATATTAGCCGTTTCCTTAGAAAGGGCATGTTTATCATAAATATCCATGTATGCCTCGTACAGTTGACCCATCTCTCTTAGAAAATGTTCACTTCCTAAATTTTCACATCTGACTTTCTTCAAAAAAACATCGTTAGTTTTATCGCCAATGTTCTGATTTGTCGAATGAGACGCATCTTTATTCTCACAACTTGTAACTGCTTCTTGTAGGTCTGACCTATTTACTTCTTCAGAGTCATTGTTTTCTGCAGCAGAGATTAATCTCATAGTTTTGATTGTATCTTCACTTACTACTTCTTGTATCTTGTCATGAAGAAAACAAAATATGTACTGAGAACGAGCGAAGTTTTTTTCTGTGTCCTTTATACCATTGTAAAATATTTTCATCGTCTGTGAAAAGTGATTTTGAAGTTGTGATTCTCTTTTGTTTTTCTTTCCTGTATTGGTCTTTTCTCTGTGTTTTTCAAAAGACCAATCTTCCCTAATATTATCTGAATCAAATCGAGTTCTATCTAATTGCACCCACTCCTGCCATGATTCTTGTAGCGGGAAACATTTCTTCTTGAATTCTAGACAGCTTTTGAACGGAATACTCTGGAATATATCTTTGATGAGCTTCCTTGCATTTTGGTTCTCATTTTTCTCGTCATCAAAATCTATATTGCTGTCTGAAATTTTAGTTACATTTTCCAGTGTACCGCAAGCTTTACCTCGCTGGTAGCATTGACTTACAAATTCACATAATTTTTGTTCAAGGCAGTTTATTTGGATTTCCCCCACAAGTATCGATTGACTATTTAACAGGGGTCTCATATCCGGGATATTCGTCTCCTTTCTAGCTACTTCGATGAACAGAGATTTGGTTGACGCGCTTTTAATATTTCTAACGTACTCTTCAGAATCTGCCTTGTTTACTTCTGAAACAAATGTTATGGTCAAGTCTGCTGTTTTGCAACAAAACTCCGTTTGGATCGGGAAAGCTCTACAATCTCCTCTTAAATTTAGAAATGTTGTTACATTCTTGATTGTTTCTTTCTCTGTGCCTTTCCGAGGAAGAAACCAAATGCTCTCAACAGTTCCTAGTGAATATTTTGGCTTCACTTTGTCACTTTCGCTATTTAAGAAAAAATGATGTAAATCATATCCTTGACACAAAGACAACATGCGATTAAGTATTTGTGACTTAGAGATATACACATCGCCAATTCGCAATATGGCCACAGTAAATGTTGGGTGCGTTATAATGGATTTTTCCAGGGAGAATAGATCATCTTGTCCTTGCCACTTTTTGACGATTCTACGGCAAGCCCAACCAAGTATTTCAGGTTTCTTTTCTCTTACCCCCTGGAGGAGGAAAGGAACTGCCAACTGGCAGGCTGATAGTTTCTCTAAAATATCTTGTCTGAGAAAGTCATCAGAACAATGTAGAAGACTAAAAATGAAATCGCGCATACTGATATTTTCTGGAAGAAGATTCTGAGATAAAACAATCCTGTGGTCTAGTGAAGTGATTTTCTGCCAGAATATGTGCATTAAACTGGTGTTAGTACTACAATCACGTACAATAAGAAACTCTTGCAGAGTAAGTTTGTTATAATGTTTACCAACTAAACCGATGCATTCTAGTAAATCTTCGAATGTTTTTGGTAGGTCGTCTTCCTCTCCATCATTCGAAGATTCTGGTTCACTTGGAAAATCATGGTCGCTGTCAGCTATATAGTCAATTGAAAAGAATGAAAAAGTTATGATACAATAATTTATATTTTAATCATGCAGGTATACATAGATATTGGCTAGGCTCAAATTCAGTTCAGTTTTACGGATTTAGAGCTGTTAATTTGAGCAGAAGCGAAACCAGAGATGGGGAGAGGTCAGAGGAGGGTGGAGGTGTTTCAACTTGACTGTTGCTATTAATAAATACAAGACAGTCGGATGTGAGTTAGCTGCGTACACCTATACCCACACGTAATTTTAGGTAGTTGTAATTGTTTATATCGTTAATGTGTAAAAGGACGTAGCTTCTAAGAGCATTGGGACACGTGCCTATACTCCCATCTCCCAAACTTCTGCCAAATTTCTTACATTTTACAACTCACGCACGCAAAGTCTTATTAAGAATATTGGTAAACTTACGAAGATGGTAGTACCATTTCGCATGTACACCCTCTTAAGGACCTCTTGATGACCTGCTGTTACAAACCTCCAGAGAAAAGACGTCGGACAGCCACCCCCACCTATTCCAATTCATAACAGTCGCAATGTCATGACATGTGTATTAGCGTTTAATTTTTTTTTTAAACTATGCATTTATTCGTAGACATTTTGTAAAAGTCATAAACGAGCATTAAACTATACCAAACTGTCACAGATTGAACAATAAGAGTTGGAAGAGAATATGGTCACCATTTCATTAATTAGACTATATAGCTCTGTAGTAAACCAGATTATATGTTCAATATTAAGTTAATCGAATCCGCAGTTCCTACTGGCTTATGTATTACATGAAGACGTTATGACGAACTGGCAAATCGACGAAACAATAATTGCACAATTCTTTGTTTACAAATGTGACTCCATTAGTCCGGTGATGTACAACTAAAACAACCGAAAAAAAATGAGATCGCACTATTCAGTGGCGCTCAAATTGTCAACAAAACAAAATCCCATTACATGTTTACCTTTTTCAATTGGACGTTACTGTATACGCACTGTATAGCAGCTAAACATCATACCCCGCAAAGCAATCATCCGTGACACAGTATTACGAAAACAAAATGGCGATCTGAGGTCTCATGACGTGATACAAACAAATCTATTTCCCGAAGTTTAACTACCATAACGTATTTTAAAGGCTTCAAAATTTCTTTTCCAAGTTGCAATATTCGCAACCTGCGTCCACGTTTATGGAAACTTCTATATATTAATGGGTCGTTTCTCGGTTAGATTACAAGCCATATCTTCCTTACAGTAATATCAACGGATCACTATCATAAGATCCTCATGTCAAATTTAATGTTATTATTGTGTTGCCACTATCCATCTACACTAAATGAAACCTAAAGATATCTACCATGACAATGTTGTGTCTTAAATTTGGTGAAAATTTGGCAAAAATTATTACTTTTGAGGCAGAAATTTGTGACATTTAAATCTGTTATAATAATGTCATAAAAATATGTTGGATTTTAGAAGCATATGTACTGCCCCAAATAATATTTAAATACGATAGGCAAGGTAGAATAAAAGTTCTGTAAAGGACAATAAGAATATTCCTAGGTAGCAGGTAAAAAAGGCGATTTATAATTCCAACACAATTTGAAATTTTAATGGAGATATACATATTGTGATCTTTCCAAGAGAGATATTTGTCAATATAAACTCCAAGGAGCTTGTTGGATATTTCAAATTAATCAACCCCACGAAACGTATGATATTGTTTCATGATATTGAAATGATGTTAAATAAATGTAGCTAACAATTTTATCATAATTTCTCCTTAAGCGGATGATGCTTGGTTTATTTTAACAAACTTTGAGGTCGGATCAATACGTCACAGACAGAAAATGCTTTTAATTGATTGATTATTCCTAGGTAGCAGGTAAAAAAGGCGATTTATAATTCCAACACAATTTGAAATTTTAATGGAGATATACATATTGTGATCTTTCCAAGAGAGATATTTGTCAATATAAACTCCAAGGAGCTTGTTGGATATTTCAAATTAATCAACCCCACGAAACGTATGATATTGTTTCATGATATTGAAATGATGTTAAATAAATGTAGCTAACAATTTTATCATAATTTCTCCTTAAGCGGATGATGCTTGGTTTATTTTAACAAACTTTGAGGTCGGATCAATACGTCACAGACAGAAAATGCTTTTAATTGATTAATTTCTTTGTTCATAACTAGCAAATTGTGAACATATTGATATTGATTAAAAATATATAAATTGTCAATTATTTTTGAAGACCAATTTGTCTCAAGAAGTTTAAACAGTATACTAATTGGAATGTAACTCGCAGAGAATGGAATCCTCATGAGCATAACTGATTCCAAATATTCCGAAATTTGGAGATTCAATAGTAGCAAGTAAAACTTAAAACGCATAGTTTTGAATGAAAGGCGAAAGTGAATAAAGGAAATCTCGAAATATCAAAATATAGACTTCCATTAATATTATTATTCCTGATATGACACAACTGATAGAGACTTACAGAAATGAGTAATTTCTATTGAATTCTGCCAAGCATTTTTAAACCGTTGTTAGAAAAGGCCACGTAAATATTTTACAACAACGTGTGCTTCAGTTTCAATGTGAGAAGTTTGTCAGTATTTCCTCAACTGTAAATTTATCGTTCTAACTTAGCTGATATGAACATATCTGTAGGTAACCACATATCCTGATTTTCACCTTATCAAAGATTCATGAGTTACGAGATTTGAGGCTTGATCCTTGTCAAGTGGCATATTGTGATACTATGGTATAGATGCACAAGACTCAGATAATAGCTTTGTTTCGTATATTGTCTTCTTAGTATACCAAAGAAACTGTCACCCATACTCAAACTTTAGCAAGCATTTTACTGCTACTTTAAAAGTAAAATATACCACACAGAAATATTCAGCAGTTTTTCGGATAACTGCTTTGACTGATGACATTATTGGTGTTTTTTCGCATTAAAAATATGATTCCCTTGAGACGCACTTTAGGATTTCTTTAACCGTGTATTGCTGATTCACATCTCTTTTGGATATGACAAACGGTTTATGTAGAGGCCTATACGTGTGTAACCACTGTGTATACATACAGCGCAAAGGCTTAATAACAGTATCACAATGGAGCTTCACTAATGTGCAACGATGCATCCAAACGAAATGTAAAAGATATGGTAATAAAAGAATGGAATCGCATGACTAATAAAATATTACGCAAAAGGTATATCACCGAATTTTCCCCAGCCTATATTACAGTATGAGTTCCTGGTAAGTAAACATGGTAGGCGTGAAATTTCAAACCCAGCTCAGATGTCTTTTAGAACGTCCAATGATGGACGTGAAAGCAACCTTTTCTACCTCACTGTTTATAGGTTTATGGTTATATGTCTGTCTAATGGTAATAATTTGAGTTTTTTTATAATTCCAATATCTCAAATAGCTCTGACTAATAATATGTACAATGAAACATCATATTAAATAAAATAAAATAGAGCAATACGTTATAAATACATTATTGAAAATTTTATTTTCTTCATAATAAATATTTCAAGAAAAGTGTTCCCTAGCTGCTCACAACTACAATGAGTTGTGTACGAATATAATCTACAAATATTAAAGAAACCCACGGTACAAGGAACTACAAAAACAAATTAATTACAATTTCAATGATTTGTAAATACGAGTCCAAATTTGTATGTTTCTGCCAAAATAATCACTCAAATTTAATGAAGCACAAACTAAATGCTCTTTTGTGTTATGTTAAAGCATACAGGTCTCATTATACATTGTGGAAACTGTAAAATGATAAAATAATACACCTATAAGATATAATCTAGTTTTATCAGTATTAATATCTCACAATAAATAAGGAAATTTTTATTTTTTCTTGTAAAGCACGAATGTTGCAGGTGAAAATGTTTATGTGTTCACACGATACTACTGTGTTGTGTTTTGTTTTTACATTTTTATATTTATTTAATACCTCGTTATATCAGGAAAGTAAATAAAATGGATTGATGAAATGTTCTTTATTTTATATTAAAAATTGTTTTGGTTTGGTATGTTATGTTTTGTTTCATCCCCAGTGCTGTTGTAGATACATGCATCAACTCCAAACGGGTTTGAGTGGCTCCGTCATCGGACCTGTCTTTGGGTTCGTTATCTGAATGACATTGTTGACTCTCCCTCTAGACTTTAATGCATTGTCTTTGCTTTCTTTATCTGAATGAAATAGTCCGACTCTCCCTGAATGTTGTGGTGGCAGTATTTGTAAACTGATTAGCATATTCAGCATTGCAGTAACATAGCAAAATATTCAGTACACTATGCAACGTATTTCCACTGAAGTGTTCAGTGTTTTAACTTTGTCATCAAAATTGTCATGAAGTAGCCAAATATGCGTAAATGATTATTAATTGATCACATGCATTTTTCAGAAATGGTCAAGTGCATCGCTTAATTGATTTCCAATGTGTTTACACTATCTTTGTTTACTTACGAATAGTGTTGTAACAAGTCATGACTCGAAACACTTGTATTTCTTTGCATTGTGGAGAGACATATTGTTAAAATATTGTGAATTAATAGCACAGCAGCAGGGTTGTTGACGTCATTATTGCAACTGAGCATGAGAAAGGTATTTCTTTAAAAGGGAAAATGAAGTTTTACAAAACTATTGTCCTCACAAACAACTTGCTTGGTGAAGAAATTCTAACGAAGAGAACATTGACAATATTCATATATGAAATTCTGGCTATATTTCAGCCACTCCCTTTCTCGACACGCTTTTGTCAAAACTTCCTTACAACTTGATAACTTCCAAGAGGACTAATCGACTTTTATCAATTCTGGAGTTACAATCTGGAAAAGTTTAGACAACAAAATAAACACATCCAAAGGTGTTCAAGGCTAATACTTAACGATTATTATCATTAAGCAGTGATGCTTTCTTTCTTGCTTTTTCTTTGATCTTTGCTCTTTGTTTTTGGTTCTTTTCTTCTTCCTCTTACCTATCCTTTTCATTCTTTCGTTTATTGTTTTCGTAAATAGGGACTGCTCGTAAAAGCTATGCTTCTTCGGTCCTCCTCCACCACCTTGAAATTTAGGTATTCACAATTTATTTATATTATGTTGAAATAAATTAAACTCAAACTTTGTGGAAACCTTGTATAACGCCCTTTTCACAAATCGCAAGAGCCCCTTTCGCACTCTTTCAATTGCCCATTTACGATCGTGCCCTTCTACCTGCTTCCAGTCCCTGGGTAAAGGAATGCACCCTATATTGGGACGGTCTCATCTATTATTATTATGGTCATGGAAAACTAGTTGATAGTTGGTGACATAAACTATACAGTGGTATCTTTAACAAAGGGATATCCCACCGCTGAACACGAATGTCACACTACATTGCTAGTAATTGCAGTATCGCAATGTCAAACCACAATTTTGTATTTATGGCGAAGGGCAGAGAAGAGAGGGACGGAAAAAAACGAACAATGATTACACACTTTTGACGGGGCCCTGCAGGGTATAATTCTGTTCGGATACTTCCAAGCAGAGGTGTGAGGAATCGGAGATTAATATGTAATTCTAGAAGGGATGCTCATATTGTACAGCCGTATATACACAAATGTACCACTGATGATTCAGCCGCCGAGTCAGAGACGAAATGCTTGAGGGGCGGGGTGGGATGGGGTGAGGGAGGTAGGGCCGTAGGGGTGGGATAAACTAGGTTGGTGAGTTGCTAGAAAATGGGATAAATACCCCGGTAGCGTCAGGTGTAGCGATACGAATCTTAACCTGCTGATTAAAAGTTAGGTTATAGGAGGCCTTTAGATAATATTAATAATTATCCACGTGAACACGCCAGTGCAAATTTTAAATCACTGAATTTGTTAAAATTAAATGGTATTATCAAACTAAAAATTGCAATTGTCACATGTCGCTACCTTCAGGGCTTTCTAATTCCCTTCCCCCAAAAATGGTCTTCGTTGTCTTGGTAATTTGCCACCGATAATTTACTCCTCTGGATTTGAAGAAACAAATAATTGAAATGAAATACGAAACCTTTAACTTATCGCCTCATCACTCAGGTTATACGAAGCCTAGAAATGATCGCCTCATCACTCAGGTTATACGAAGCCTAGAAATTATCGCCTCCTCACTCAGGTTATACGAAGCCTAGAAGTTATCGCCTTATCACCCAGGTCATACGAAGCGTTTAAAGTATCGCCTCGTCACTCAGGTTACACGAACCCTAGAAATTATCGCCTCATCACTCAGGTAATACGAAGCCTTGAAATTATCGCCTCATCCGTCACTCAGGTTATACGAAGTGTTTAAATTATCGCCTTGCCATTTAGATTATACGAAGCCTTGATATTTAATCACTCTTAATAACGATTAAAAAGTTCAATTTCACTTGGTGATGATCTATTCCATTTACTTCTGAAGTCATAGTGACTCATGATATCAATATTTGAAACATAATTGGGGACACAAATTTTTCAAATTTGATGAAGACATCACTCGGGCAGCGTAAGTATGAGCACCAAAAGAAATTATTATGACGAGAGCACTGAGAACTATAAGCAAACATTATATGATACAAATTTCAGTAACAATATTAAATAACTTATGTTCACGGACTATCTGCAATCGCTACTGCGAATAAGGGACGCCGTTTGTGTTAATAACAGGTACATTTAAACAACTCTATCTAGAGATGGAAACATTATCTTGAATTTGATGGATGGGTGGGTTGGGGTGGGGGGGGGCACGTTATGTGTGTTTTCAAGTGATTGTCACAATGTCCTCTACTGGAATAGTATTTTAAGCGGTGGCGCTCTTTGAATAAATGAAATGACATTAAAGAAATGATCTATCACCGTGATAACACCTAAATAAACATAAGATTATTTTACCGGTTTATGTTGTTGTCTATATGCTAAAGAGTAGCTAATGCAGTCCCTTTATGGTAACACAGGTTGTTACGAAATTTACTCTTTCAAGAAATAGCTTATTATAAATTTCAAGGGGCCAGAATGTGCCCCTCTTCCGGTTTTGTGACAATCATATACACCCATTTTATAATTACAAGAGCATTTCACTCATCCCTGTACCATTGGCCCCCAACACTTGTATATTTCCCTTTTAGCCAGTGGGTTCAGGAATTCACCCTATGTTAAAACGCCTTCACCTATCGTTATTGAAAAACTTTAAGATTTTCAGGGGTGGAGATCGAGGGATCGGGTATAGTGCGGATAAAAGTAGTGCATGGAAATAAACACACGTTGGGGAACATGGGAGCACCAAATACGTTGTGATTACATATCCAGTAGCAAGATGAAAATTGTTTTCATATCTCCCACGATAATATTATAGGTACCATGATATTGTCGGCCTGGGTCCTCCTTTGCTTTACACAATGAAACGGGCACACAGAGAAATAAACACAAGATAACTCACGTTTTTGTGATTCACTCTCTAATTACCATGTAACTTCAGAATTATTAATGAAATATAATAAACAGTAGTGATGCACAGTTTAACCGAAAATTATATTTGAAGTCGAACGGAACTTAAAGTTATTTGTTTTAAAAAGTGCATTGAAACTCTAAATGCTTACTACATGGATATCAAAAGGAACACAAACATAAGTAAAACATCTCGAAATGTATTGTTCAAATAGACAATGTAATGCTTTGCTGAGGATTATATGACTAAGTTGAATTCTACACGGAAAAGCCAACACGAGGGCAATCAAGTTTACTCCTCAAACACAGTCGACTTTCTCTGAAACTCAATAGCGGCGAAAGAAGATTTTCTGGAGGGCTACAACATTTGAAGGATTGTAAATTTAATTTGCCAAATCCCCAATCTCCATCTAAAACGTTCACAAACGGCCTTCTCTGCATAACACGTAGTCATTTGAGATTAAAAACAGGCATATGTAATTTATCAAAAGGTAAAAATAGGACCTTTCAGTAATTGGCACAAGAGTGAAGAGGATGGTCGAAACACATCCCCTGTAACTCCTGTACAATCCCATCCCCTTTGTGACAAAATGTCAACCAGTTTGGGTTTGTGATCATTCCCAAATGTCATTTCTTCGATCTCAAAATCATTAAACAAAGAACATTAAAACAAGTCAATTTACCTTATCTCAATTCAAGGTAATGAAAGGTAAAGGTAAAGGTAAATTATAAATGGAAAAGATTGTAGGCCTTAACAATATTTCTCCCAATATTAGCTTTCTACAAAGCAACATATGTACAACACTTACTATGTATCGTGGCAGATGTGGTGGTTCTGTTACGTGCACGAAGAAAATGTCACGAATTACACACAACGTACTTCTTAACATAATTATCATTATACGAAAATTCAAAATATGGATTACAACTTAGCTGTTTTGAACGTTATTTTAAAAGTCTTGGAACTTGTAACTTTTATTAAAAATTGAATTAAGAAAATGTACATTTTGTTGTTGTTTCATTTGATGAAAATATGATTACATGATCCCAGTACAATACATAACATAATAATTAATTATCAAAAGTAAATATATACAGAAAATTGAAGTTATTGCCGTTTAGTCAAATGCAATATTTGAGATAAAATGACGGAAAAGCTTAACACACAGTAGCATAAGAGAACTTTCGGACAATCGAGAATCCAAACAGCAATCATTATGACAACATACCGACAGACAGATATAATGGATATTTTGTTAAGAATGCTTTAATATTCATCAGCCGATTTGAACTTTCTTCGACTTGTTGTACATAAAATGAAAATAGAAACAGAGGGTTAGGGCCCGTGGTCAATAAGGAGGCCAGGAAATTTTGGGATAAAGAATAATGTTTTGCGACTTGCATAATATACATGAGGAAATATGAAGGCTTCAAAAAGAGGCCCGGCGGGTTACGTTCCCGGGCCCGTCCGCGCCCTGGTGGCCCGTAAACGTGATCTATACATGAATATTCATTATGATTACGACTTATTTTTCAGGTATTTACATGATCCCAGTATTGTCAACTAGCATAATAATAAATTTATCGGTAGTAAATATATACAGAAAATGAACTAATTTCCGTTTATTAAAAATGCAATGGAAAAAATACGGAAAACCTTAAAACTGTTTTGAACAATATGCTGAAAGTTTTGGAACATGTTACTTTTACTATAAACTTAAAGAGGAAAAATTGAATTAAATATGTACATTTGTTAGTTATTTTATTTGATAAAAAAAATGTTATTTACATGATCCCAGTACAGTGCATTAGAATAATAAAGATTTTTTTTCGGTAATTGATATATACTGAAAATGAAACTAATTTTCCGTTGATTCTAATTGAGGAACATTTACGGAAGACCTAAAACTCAGTAGCATAAGAGAACTGTTTCGGACAATCGACACAGCAACAGACACATAGATATCATTCATATGTTGTTAAGAATGCTTTAATATTCATCCGCCGACCGAAACTTTCTTGGTATTCTTGTGCATAAAATGAAAATAGAAAGAGAGGGTTAGTGCCGGGCCCTTGGTCAATAAGGGGGCCAGGGAAGTATGGGATGAAGAATAATATATTCACATTATATAATATACTTGAAGAAATATGAGGGCTTCAAAAAGAGGGCCGACGGGTTACGGTCCCGGGCCCGTCCGCGCCATGGCAGCCCGTAAAGGTGATATATACATGAATATTTTCTATGATTATGACTTATAAATGAAAATGTTAAATTTACTCTGAATATTGATTGAGAAAATGAAGAATTTTGTAGCGATAGATTCATAACTTGTAGTTATAAACTTAAACCATCCCCTCCATGTTTGTTGTTCTGAAAATGGCAAAATTATATTGTTTTTAAAGTATCCAAGTGAGCTACTGTGTTGTGTTGAAAGTTCACGGAATTTATGATGTGTTTTCTTTATATCATAAACCTCCACAGTTAATCAAAACTGAAATTGTGTGAGCCGTAAAATATGTAATTTCCAGGTGTGTTTTTATTAATAATTTGTACACTTAATGGCTGAAGTAAATTAGTCGCGTTCCCATCTTTTGATATTATATTTTACAAGACTTCGTTTCTACTATGTGTAATTTATGACTGAACTACTTCGGATTCATCATCTGACGAACGTTCAGGTTCATCCTCCGAGGGACTATTACAACTCGCAGAACCTGCTTCTGTGCTCTCCTCAGAATCTGAAACATCCTCTGCAACAAGCTTCTGTTCGTCATTATCGTCCTTAGTGTGTTGATTTTGATTGGTTCTCATCTCCGTCTTTAATTGTTTATCATCTATTAAGCTTTTTAAAGCATTTTCTTTGGTAATATTACGCCAGCTTGTTGGGAACTTGTCAAGAGAGAGAATATGGTATCCTCTCAAAGCACTTTCCACAAGTATCCATTGCCAGAATAGTTTACCAGGATCATTTGTAGAAGGACGAATTTCCCAGTCTGGGTAACACTGTTTGTAATCTTTACATAGGAAGTCTTCACCAGTAATCGTACACATTGCATCAGCAAGTAGGATGGATGAAGAGCAATCCTCTAATACCAGCCTATTAGTACCAGGGTATGTTTCTCTTGCCACGCCTCTAGGGCGATGTAAATGAGAAGAATGTATTGTATGACTCTTCATAATATTATCACAGAACATACCACACATTGGACAGGTTTCTTTACAAACATTCGACAGTCCTGCTGCTATTTTCAAGGATGAGCGGTCTAATCTAGGATAGTCGTATTCCTCCCGTGAATCCCATTTATTTATAAGCTCTTTTAAATGACGAAAGACTTCCAGAGGACAAGGATTATCATAGATGTCGTATGTACATCGCACTGATGAGTCTATATTAAATGTCTCTAACAGACGATCAATCCAGTCTTGATATGAGACAGGTTTATTTAAATTGTTCTCCAATTTGGCCAGATCGTCGAGGACAGTTACAAGTAATCTATCAATTTCTTTCATTTCTATACCATCACTGTCTGTTGACATTAAGAACTCGCAGTATCTAGCAGACCATGCCATGATGTCGAACATAGGTTCATAAAATAAACCACTGAACCAATCGCGCTCAATCACGTGTCGACTTTCGTATTCTAAGACGTCCCAAGGTAAACTCAATCGTTTAGTAAGTTTACTGTAATCTAAATTCTTCATAAAATGTTCATATTTTTTCCTTAATTCTATTTTAATGTAGTAATAAAGAATATCTGCAATGTTGTATTCTACGTCACTTTGCGTTATTAAACTACCAAATGTTTGTCTCAATATATAATCCTCCCAGTAGAAATAACTACTGTAATTATCATCACTCACCGTTGTATACTGAAAAACCTCATTAAATGCCCTACCACACAAGTGCATAAGTCCTTTTGCAATTAAACTATTTGGTAGTTTTATGTCACCTTCTGTCTTTTTCGAAAGATTTTTTAGTGTTTTTCGCACTAGCAATTGAAAAACATTTCTATCAAAATGTTTTCTGTTTTGACTCTTGAGCTCATCTATCGATGACTTAATGGACTGTATCATGGTATTGATAGCTTTCTGTTTTTCCTTTTGAATTATTTCATTTTCCGGCGTTTCGCTTTCTCTTTCACTAGGGCCTTTATCTTCTTTGAGAGTAGTAGCTCTATTTCTAATCCAACCCTTGACCTGCTTATCATTGATGTACTTTGAACAATCTGATAACTCGATGTGTTTTTCTATTCCTCCTTCCTTTGATAATAAATTATGAATGTCGCTCCCTATAGCCATATCCCGTGTCATTCTTAACAATAACTTATCACATAACGTTTTAATATCAGACGGCGATATTTGGATTTGTGTGATACCACTCTCTTGTTTGATTTCTTTCGTCCATTTTTTCCACAAATCATACAGTTCTTGTTCATTTCTGATATATACATAGTTGCTACGTGGATAATTTCTGTCTACATCGAATATATTTTCATGCGGTAATTCCTCAGTAACTGCCGTTGTACTTGCTACTTCTTTGACGTCAGTAATCATCCTCACCAACCATTTTGGTCCCAGATTTGGCAAATTATGTTCAAGTTTCTTAATCTCGTATTCTTCCGTTATCCCTTGTTGTGCCTGTTGTCTTGCATCTTTCACTGCAATATGAACATCCTCCAGGAATCCTCGTTTATGTCTAGAAATCATGCTCTTGCGAGGATGGTTTAAAACGTACTTTTCTACTAAATCTCTCAGTAGTTCGCTTTGCCTTTCCACTTCATCTTCTAAAGGTGGTATCAATGACTCAACACTGTTACCTTTTTCTACTGCAGATTTGACGCCGCGAAGGCAGCCATTAGATTTATCCATTATTGCTTGTCTCATTTGCACTATCCATTCATTATAATAGAGGCAGAACTGATTCAAATCTACAGCTCTGACACTGTCCTTAAACTTAAATACAAAGTTTTCCTCTTTAACGGCGCTCCATACATCTCTCACGCGATCTGTGAATGTAGATAAGGTTAAATCTGGATTGATTATTTTATTTCTGACATCTTGTAAGAGTCCTCGTTTTATTTTGATAACTTTCTCTCCATACATATGATTTGGGGGCGCCATTCCTCCGGTCCATAGGCTTGGCACGTACTGCAAATCTTCGTCGAATTTTAAATCTACAACATCGGAAAACTCCTTATAACGACCCTCCAAGCCTTCCTCTTCTGCAGCAAACTTTGTCGCCTCATCGAGTGTTTCTTTAATCTTGTCCGCACTTCCTTTATTTCTGTCTGCTGCTGTTAGATCGGATACTCGTTGTTGAACTATTTTACATCTGCATTCTAAATCAACCTCCTTCATCCGCATCAGCGCATGCGCAGCTATTTGTAAAATACCGGCCACATCCGGACCGATGTTTTCGCCACTTATATTGAAAATCGTTACGTTAGCAATACTAAGTGCGAACGTGACCAGTTCATTATCAAACCTATGGTCATCGTGGTCAATAGACTTTATTCCTTCAGTGTCAACGATAATGACATACTTGAAACCCAACTCTTTTGCGAGTTTTTCTTCAATTTTCAGAAATCGAGCGAAGAGACCACGTGTACAACGTCCTGCGCGAACAGGAAACCGTAAACCAAACATACTGTTAAGGAGGGTAGATTTACCACTACTCTGGACACCAACGACACTAATTACAAGTACCCGTGGGTCTTGTAAATGTTCTGTCATTTTGTCAAGAACCGCGGTAATCCACGTTATTGGTACAAACCCAGTGTCACCATCCATCAATTCAAATGGATGCATCTGTAAAGCTAAACTCGTAGCTATCGACGGAAACAAAGGTATATCAGCCGTTTCCTTTGATAGGGCATGTTTGTCATAAATATCCATGTATGCCTCGTACAGTTGACCCATCTCTCTTAGAAAATGTTCACTTCCTAAATTTCCACATCTGATTTTCTTCAATACAACATCGTTAGTTTTATCGTCAATGTTCTGGTTTGTCGAATGAGACGCATCTTTATTCTCACAACTTGTAACTGCTTCTTGTAGGTCTGACCAATTTACTTCTTCAGAGTCTTTGTTTTCTGCATTAGAGATTATTGTCATAGTTTTGGTTGTATCTTCACTTACTAATTCTTGTATCTTGTCATAAAGAAAACAAAATATGTACTGAGAACGAGCGAAGTTGTTTTCTGTGTCCTTTATACCATTGTAAAATATTTTCATCGTCTGTGAAAAGTGATTTTGAAGTTGTGTTTCTCTTTTGTGTTTCTTTCCTGTATTGGTCTTTTCTCTGTGTTTTTCAAAAGACCAATCTTCCCTAATATTTTCTGAATCAAATCGAGTTCTGTCTATTTGCACCCACTCCTGCCATGATTCTTGTAGTGGGAAACATTTCTTCTTGAATTCTAGACAGCTTTTGAACTGAATACTCTGGAATATATCTTTGATGAGCTTCCTTGCATTTTGGTTCTCATTTTTCGCGTCATCAAAATCTATATCGCTGTCTGAAATTTTAGTCACATTTTCCAGTGTACCGTAAGCTTTTCCTCGCCGGTAGCATTGACTTACAAATTCACATAAGTTTTGTTCAAGGCAGTTTATTTGAGTTTCCCCCACAAGTATCGATTGACTATTTAACAGGGGTCTCATATCCGGGATATTTGTCTCCTTTCCAGTTACATCGATGAACAGAGATTTGTTTGACGCGCTTTTAATATTTCTAACGTACCCTTCAGAATCTACCTTGTTTACTTCTGAAACAAATGTTATGGTCAAGTCTGCTGTTTTGCAACAAAACTCTGTTTGGATCGGGAAAGCTTTACAATCTCCTCTTAAATTTAGAAATGTTGTTACATTCTTGATTGTTTCTTTCTCTGTGCCTTTCCGAGGAAGAAACCAAACGCTCTCAACAGTTCCTAGTGAATATTTTGGCTTCACTTTGTCACTTTCGCTATTTAAGAAAAAATGATGTAAATCATATCCTTGACACAAAGACAACATGCGATTAAGTATTTGTGACTTAGAGATATACACATCGCCAATTCGCAAAATGGCCACAGTAAATGTTGGGTGAGTTATGATGGATTTTTCCAGGGAGATAGAATCATCTTGTCCTTGCCATTTTTTGACGATTCTACGGCAAGCCCAACCAAGTATTTCAGGTTTCTTTTCTCTTACCCCTTGGAGGAGGAAAGGCACTGCCAACTGGCAGGCTGATAGTTTCTCTAAAATATCTTGTCTGAGAAAGTCATCAGAACAATGTAGAAGACTAAAAATGAAATCGCGCATACTGATATTTTCTGGAAGAAGATTCTGAGATAAAACAATCCTGTGGTCTAGTGAAGTGATTTTCTGCCAGAATGTGTGCATTAAACTGGTGTTAGTACTACAATCACGTACAATAAGAAACTCTTGCAGAGTAAGTTTGTTATAATGTTTACCAACTAAACCGATGCATTCTAGTAAATCTTCGAATGTTTTTGGTAGGTCGTCTTCCTCTCCATCATTCGAAGATTCTGGTTCACTCGGAAAATCATGGTCGCTGTCAGCTATATAGGCAATTGAAAAGAACGAAAAAGTTATGAAACAATTATTTATATTTTAATCATGCAGGTATACATAGATATTGGCTAGGCTCAAATTCAGTTCAATTTTACGGATTTAGAGCTGTTCATTTGAGCAGAAGCGAAACCAGAGATGGGGAGATGTCAGAGGAGGGTGGAGGTGTTGCAACTTGACTGTTGCTATTAATAAATACAAGACAGTCGGATATGAGTTAGCTGCGTACACCTATACCCACACGTAATATTAGGTAGTTGTAATTGTTTATATCGTTAATATGTAAAAGGACGTAGGCTTCTAAGAGCATTGGCACACGTGCCTATACTCCCATCTCCCAAACTTCTGCCAAATTTCTTACATTTTACAACTCAAGCACGCAAAGTCTTATTAAGAATATTGGTAAACTTACGAAGATGGTAATACCATTTCGCATGTTCACCCTCTTAAGGACCTCTTGATGAACTCCCGTTACAAACCTCCAGAGAAAAGACGTCGGACAGCCACCCCCACCTATTCCAATTCATAACAGTCGCAATGTCATGACATGTGTATTAGTACAATATTTAATTCCCTGACTTTTAAACTGAGAACAAACTTTGGCTTTCCCCCTTACACCACAAAGAATGGCTACGCCCCTGCAGCTAAGTATCCGTAAAATTAAAATGTCACGTAAACTGATAGTTCTCTTCAAATAGTCAGTATATGCAAAGTTTATTTCTGAAGGCATTTACTTTAAATTCTGTTTTTGTTTCGTGTTACGGCGGAGAGTGATATCCAATAATTGAAACGTTCGGGATTCTAATATTGTATCGAGTATACCCTTCCCCACCCCGCATTACAATACCATATTGAACCATTACACGGGGTTTTATGGCTTTCGAAGCGATATTTTAGTGGTAATCGAGTCGGTGAATTTCTATGAGGATAATAGCTTATTCTAGTCACTTTTGAAGTTAGTGATTCGAGGCAATTCGAGGCAAAAAGATAATGTGCTGAACATGTTTTCGTTACCTTTCCCGTATGCAAAATTGCATACAATGTTAGCTGCATCACGAGTGTGGACCTTCATCAGAGCAGCTTCCAGCCATGACAGATCATTCTCTGTAAATAACCCGTTGTTTCCAATGTTTGCCAAAACGTTTGGTTGTACACCCGTGTCTTCAAACCTAAAGTTCTCATCCTCATGTTTTGCTATATCCACTAATTTCTCCAGATCTTCTGTGCTAAGTTCAGCTTCAACTTCAGTTAGCATATTCAAATATCGAGAACCTGTAAATAAGAAAAACGTTCTATCAATCGCCAAATAGCTCAAAATAGGGATCAAATATGACTTACCAACCCCGTTATATAATTTTCAATTTTCATCTGCGATAGATATTAATTTTTTATAGTATGTTGATTGAAGAGTTGATAATTACTCAATTTTGGCAAGGTCCGGCAACTAAAAGCGACTGGTTGCGTATGTGTAAAGTCTATACTATCAGGGAAATATTCGTGATCTAAAAAATTATGTTCTTAATGGTTGATAACTCGAGTCTATAACTTTCAAAAGAAATATCGTCACTTTACCTGGTTGACTTAAAAAAATATTTAATGGGTAGTGGATTAAGCTATATTAATTTGTGAGCAGAAACCAATTGTAAATTACTCAACATCATATCTTCATAGAAAGAGATAATCACAGAGTTTAGGAAACATTCTAGTAGTAAAATATCCAATAACGTTAGAAAAGCCAAGATCGAATACTTTATAGTGTAGTTAGTATAGCAAACTGACGTCAACAAGCAGTGTGGAAAACAAGTGAGGAGATTCATGACATATGTTGGTACGGGACCTTAATAAAGGAATAAAGAAAAGAAATATAAACACAACAGTGATTGAAACCTTAGCGGTAAACCACAATGTCATATGCATCCGATTATAAATATGTTTATATAACATACTGTTCTCTTCGTGAAACGTCTTTCGACGCTTCGCAGGTTGACTTCCACTCGGTTCTTCTCCATCCATCTTCCCTTCACGGATTGTGTAGATTACTCCAGTGTAGCGTCAACTGCAGAGGGATGATTGTTTCACGTTAGGACATGCTATTACACTGCCAAACCCGAATATCAACACTACATAGTGTTAGTACCCATGAACGCATTGGGTGCCAAAATAATCATTAACGTCTATAAAATTGTAAACTATGCATTTATTGGTTGACATTTTGTAAAAGTCATAAACGAGCATTAACCTATACCAAACTGTCACAGATTGAACAAGAAGAGTCGGAAGAGAATATGGTCACCATTTCATTTATTAAATAGTTATTTATATAGCTCTTGAGTAAACCAGATTACGTGTTCAATATTTCTTTGAGTCGACTCCACAGTTCCTATTAGCTTATGTATTACATAAAGACGTTATGACGAACTGGCAAATTGACAAAACAATCATTGCACAACTTTTGTTTTTACAGATGTGACTCCATACGTCCGGTGATTTACAACTAAAACAACTGAAAAATAATGAGGTCGCACTATTCAATGGCGCTCACATTTGGAACAAAACAAAATCCAATTAGGCCTACATGTTTTCCTTTTTCAATTGCACGTTGCTAATACGCACTGTATAGCAGCTAAACATCATACCCCGCAAAGCAATCATCCGTTACACAGTATTACGAAAACAAAATGGCGCATCTGAGGTCTCATGACGTGATACCAAATTGAAATTTTCTCTTTGTCCCGAAGTTTAACTACCATAACGTAATTTTAAAGTCTTCAATATTTCTTTTCCAAGTTTCGATATTTCAATATTCGTAACCGGCGTCCACGTTTATGGAACCTCTCACATATTAATGGATCTTTTCTCGGTTTGATTACAAGTCATATCTTCCTTACAGTTATATCAACGGATCAAATTCATATGATCGAAAGATATTAAAACTAAACACGGCACTTCCAGAAAAGAATATCCAGCTAAACTCACCACGATATTATTAGACCTATGCGATAGATAGTGATATTTCTTCCGTCGGATTTTGTAAGCAATACCTTATAATATCACCATTGGTTCGATAGTCATTAAGCGTGCTGATTTAAAATCACCCTATTGCAAGGGATATTGAACAGTACATGGTGTAACCTATTTATATGTGTGCAGTTATACATGTGTAAGCTGTTTGTCATACGTGAGTAGAATGTAGCTTGAATTTATCGTTCAAAGTTCATATTTACCCAGCAAAATTTTGCAAGTTCAAACGCAAGAGTAAACATATAGGCTACATCGACACGGTTCATCAAATCTTATCTGCCACATTGCAACGAACCGGCTATTAAATAATTTAATGGATGAAAAAGTCTGTAAAAATAAGTCTACTATCGTCCAAATTGTACTTGATGCATTATGGCCATCTCTACAAAACAGTGAAAATTGTTTTGCCTGCTTAATAAAAGCTGCAGCACTGATCATTCAAATTATCAAAGTTATTAAAATTATACAAACGTATATGTAGGAACGTCTAGAAAAGAAAATCCAGCTAAACTCACCACGATTTTTTTAGACATATTCGATGGATAGTGATATTTCTTCCGTCAGATTTTTGTAAGCACTACCCTATATTACCACCATTGGTTCAATAGTCATTAAGCATGCTGAGTTAAACAACACCTTATTGCAAGGTACACCGAACAGTCCACGGTGTAGCCTACATATGTGTGTGTGCAGTTATACAAGTGCAACCCATTTGTCATACGTATACAACACAAGTTCAAAACGCAAGAGTAAACAATCGACACGGTTCATCAAATCTTATTTGTCACAATGTAACGAACCGGCTATGAAATAATTTGCTGGATGATCAATTCTGTAACAATGTGTCTACTATCGTCCAAATTGTGCTCTATGCATTATTGCCATCTCTACAAAACATTGAAAATATTGCCTGCACAATAAAAGCTGCAGCACTGATCATTCTTGCTTGGCTGCAATACAATAAAACTACATAGCAAACTGCTTATCCACTATAGAGAGCCCTTGTAGGAAAATGTGTGTATGTAAGTTGGCCTGACGTTTCGATCCTAGCAGGATCTTCTTCAAAGCTAAAAGCCTTTGAAGAAGATCCTGCTAGGATCGAAACGTCAGGCCAACTTACTTTTACACCTTTTTAGGCAGAAATTTGGATCTGTTATTAATTATAATATATTCTCCACCTTTATAAATGGCTAGCTTGCTTTATTTATAAATTAAAATGATACACACAATGACTTAGTTTATATACAGTTTTTTGCATTTTTGTCGGTTTTGGCGTACCATAGGAACGCCCTGCCGCTGGTACTTATTTTAATATCTTCGGTTTTTTTTTTCACGTCCCAACTTAAAGAATCATCTTTTATCATGACTGATCTTTTGTTGTCTTTAACTTAGTTTCATTCATATTATTGATTGACTTATTTTTCCTGTTTTGCTTTGACTACGTTAATCTTATGTATCATATATTTGTATTTTTTCAATAGATGAATATGTATATTATTAGTTATTCTAGCATGTTGTCAGACAATTAGGAATTATCCACAGATTTAAATAAAGTGTGGCTAATTTAGATGACGACACCGGTAATCTTCACTTTGGGATTGTAGTTTTGGATGCTACTCTAACACTGCGGGTTTCTTACTGTAAAGTTTTTTTTTTAAAGAACATGAAGAGGTATTTCCGTTTACAATTTGTTATAGAGAGCTAAAACCGTGTTATCATATTTGGATACACTAAAGTATAATGGTCACAACATGAATATAACTGGTATTGGTCCATGAACAGAAGAGACAACAGTATTATGAGATTTACTGGTATAAATTTTAAGATCATATAGATCGATATTGCAACAGTAAACAGGATATTCAAATTCTGAGAACCAATCGGTCTAGACTGTCATTCATGATAACGTGTGGCGTCTCTGGTCATTTGATGTTTTTGAACGTTTATCTCGGTAAAACTGTATCATGCAAACATGATGAATGAGTCTTAAAAAAGCATATACTTTAATGATCAAGCATGAGTGATGCTTTATGTTGGAAATGTTAGAAAATTGTGAAATGTTAATTCGTTGCCTCCTTTGTGAACCAACAAATACTTGTTGCTGCCTTAATTAGTTCAAAATCTTTACCTTGGTTTTATAAGATTATTTCGCAATTAGTATGGCAAAGATCGAATGTTCAAGCAACAGCTTTCCAGTAGAGAACTCAGAAGGTGTTGAAGACGGGGACAAGCAAAACTCATATTTTTCAAACTTTAACAATGATATGGAGATTTTATGAATTAGTAGCAAGTACCTGTTCATTCATCTTTATTCATAAAACTTTATTTCTGTCCCTTTTGAAATAAACAATATAAGAATGCATAGAACATAGTAATTTTAAAGAGAAAGAGACTGACATGTACCCACAAGAAGCTTGGAGAAGCCTATAAACGTGAACACCCCTTTACAAAATAAAATACGTCTCAATATGAAACAATAAAACAAGAGCGAGTGAAAAAAAAAACAAAGGAAAGGATCACAGCTATTTAAGAGGTAAAATGTTATAAAACAGAACCAAGAAATTGTTAGACACAGCTTTTTGGTACTAAGATGATGTTTTAAGGGCACTTTAGAAAGTAATATTTGGGAGACATTTAATAACATTATCGTGGAGTGAATTCCAGATATTAAGTCATTGGACACGAACACTGTGTTGCAAGGAAGTGAGTCTAAAACGTGGAATCGATATAAAATTACATGTATACGGGTAGGATACGAATACGTGTCTGTCATTACATACATTATAGAAACTATTAACATGGAAAGAAGAGTAGCTTGTAACAGTTTTAAATAAAAACACCAGTGTGGTAACGATTAATATCACATACTGAAAGGGTGTTCATTTAAACAAAAACAAACCATAGTTGGATGATGAACATATTTTTTACTTAAAACAGAACGAATGGCCCTTTTTGGAGGATAAAAATATGTTGGATTTTAGAAGCATATGTACTGCCCCAAATAATATTTAAATACGATAGGCAAGGTAGAATAAAAGTTCTGTAAAGGACAATAAGAATATTCCTAGGTAGCAGGTAAAAAAGGCGATTTATAATTCCAACACAATTTGAAATGTTAATGGAGATATACATATTGTGATCTTTCCAAGAGAGATATTTGTCAATATAAACTCCAAGGAGCTTGTTGGATATTTCAAATTAATCAACCCCACGAAACGTATGATATTGTTTCATGATATTGAAATGATGTTAAATAAATGTAGCTAACAATTTTATCATAATTTCTCCTTAAGCGGATGATGCTTGGTTTATTTTAACAAAATTTGAGGTCGGATCAATACGTCACAGAAAGAAAATGCTTTTAATTGATTAATTTCTTTGTTCATAACTAGCAAATTGTGAACATATTGATATTGATTACAAATATATAAATTGTCAATTATTTTTAAACAGTACACTAATTGGAATGTAACTCGCAGAGAATGGAATCCTCATGAGCATAACTGATTCCAAATATTCCGAAATTTGGAGATTCAATAGTAGCAAGTAAAACTTAAAACGCATAGTTTTGAATGAAAGGCGAAAGTGAATAAAGGAAATCTCGAAATATCAAAATATAGACTTCCATTAATATTATTATTCCTGATATGACACAACTGATAGAGACTTACAGAAATGAGTAATTTCTATTAAATTCTGCCAAGCATTTTTAAACCGTTGTTAGAAAAGGCCACGTAAATATTTTACAACAACGTGTGCTTCAGTTTTAATGTGAGAAGTTTGTCAGTATTTCCTCAACTGTAAATTTATCGTTCTAACTTAGCTGATATGAACATATCTGTAGGTAACCACATATCCTGATTTTCACCTTATCAAAGATTCATGAGTTACGAGATTTGAGGCTTTATCCTTGTCAAGTGGCATATTGTGATACTATGGTATAGATGCACAAGACTCAGATAATAGCTTTGTTTCGTATATTGTCTTCTTAGTATACCAAAGAAACTGTCACCCATACTCAAACTTTAGCAAGCATTTTACTGCTACTTTAAAAGTAATATATACCACACAGAAATATTCAGCAGTTTATCGGATAAATGCTTTGACTGATGACATTATTGGTGTTTTTTTGCATTAAAAATATGATTCCCTTGAGACGCACTTTAGAATTTCTTTAACCGTGTATTGCTGATCCACATCTCTTTTGGATATGGCAAACGGTTATGTAGAGGCCTATACGTGTGTAACCACTGTGTATACATACAGCGCAAAGGCTTAATAACAGTATCACAATGGAGCTTCACTAATGTGCAACGATGCATCAAAACGAAATATAAAATATAAGGTAATAAAAGAATGGAACCGCATGACTAATAAAATATTACGCAAAAGGTATATCACCGAATTTTCCCCAGCCTATATTACAGTATGAGTTCCTGGTAAGTAAACATGGTAGGCATGAAATTTCAAACCCAGCTCAGATGTCTTTTATAACGTCCAAGGATGAACGTGAAAGCAACGTTTTCTACCTTACTATTTATAGGCTTATGGTTATATGTCTGTCCAATGGTAATAATTGCGCTTTGTATCATTCCAATATCTTAATAGCTCTGACTTATAATATGTACAAAAAAACATAATGAAAAAATAGAATAAAATAGAACAATACGTTATAAATACTTTTGTAAAAATGTTATTTTCTTCATAAATACATGTCAAGAAAAGTATTCCCTAGCTGTTCACAACTACAATGAGTTGTGTACGAATATAATCTACAAATAAAAAGGAGCCCACGGTACAAGGAACTACAAAAACAAATTAATTACAATTTCAATGATTTGTAAATACGAGTCCAAATTTGTATGTTTCTGCCAAAATTATCACTCAAATTAAATGAAACACAAACTGAATGCTTTTTTGTGTTATGTTAGAGCATACAGGTCTCATTATACATTGTGGAAACTGTAAAATGATAAAATAATACACCTATAAGATGTAATCTAGTTTTATCAGTATTAATATCTCACAATAAATAATGAAATTATTCTTTTTTCTTTTAAAGCACGAATGTTGCAGGTGAAAATTTTTATGTGTTCACACGATACTATACTGTTTTTTTTTTTTTTTACATTTTTATATTTATTTAATATCTCGTTGTATCAGGAAAGTAAATAAAATGGATTGATGAAATTTTCTTTATTTTATATTAAAAATTGTTTTGGTTTGGTATGTTATGTTTTGTTTCATCCCGAGTGCTGTTGTAGATACATGCATCAACTCCAAACGGGTTTGAGTGGCTCCGTCATCGGACCTGTCTTTGGGTTCGTTATCTGAATGACATTGTGTGACTCTCCCTCTAGACTTTAATGCATAGTCTTTGCTTTCTTTAACTGAATGACATAGTCTGACTCTCCGTGAATGTTGTGATGGCGGTATTTGTAAACTGATTAGCATATTCAGCATTGCAGAAACATAGCAAAATATTCAGTACATCATTCAATGTATTTTCCACTTAAGTGTTCAGTGGTTTAACTTTGTCATCAGAATTATCATGAAGTAGCCAAATATGCGTATATGATTACTAGTTGATCACATGCATTTTTCAGAAATTCTCAAGTGCATCGCTTACTTGATTTTGAAGGTGTTTACACATTGTGGGGACACATATTGTTAAAATATTGTGTGAATTAATAGCACAGCAGCAGGGTTGGTGACGTCATTATGGCAAGTGAGCATGAGAAAGGTTTTTTGTTGAAAAGGGAGATTTACAAAACTATTTTCCTCACAAACAATTTGCTTGGTGAAAAAATTCTAACGAAGAGAATAATGACAATATTAATATATGAAATTCTATATTTGAGCCACTCTTTTTCTCGACACGCTTTTGTCAAAACTTCCTTACAATTTGATCACATCCGAGAGGACTCATCCACTTTTTTTTATCAATTCTGGAGTTACAATCTGGAATAGTATAAGACAACACAATAAAAACATCCAATGTGTTCAATGCTTTTACTTAACGATTATTGTCATTATAAGCAGTGGTGCTTTCTTTCTTGCTTTTTCTTTGATCTTTGCTCTTTGTTTTTGTTTTTGGTTCTTTTCTCTTTTCTTCTTCCTCTTACTTATCCTATTTATTCTTTCGTTTATTGCTTTCGTAAATGGGGACTGCTCGTAAAAGCTCTGCTTCTTCAGTCCTCCTCCACCACCTTTAAATTTAGGTATTCACAATTTATTTATATTATGATGAAATAAATTAAACTCAAACTTTGTGGAAACCCCCGTATAACGCCCTTTTCACAAATCGCAAGAGCCCCTTTCGCACTCTTTCAATTGCCCATTTACGATCGTGCCTTTCTATCTGTTTCCAGCCCCTGGGTAAAGGAATGCGCCCTATATTGGGAACTCATCTATTATTATTATGTTCGTGGAAAACTAGTTGATAGTTGGTGACATAAACAGTGGTAACTTTAATAAAGGGATATACCACGGCTGAAAACGATTACCACACTACATTGCTAGTAATTTCTGTATCGTGAGGTCAAACCACAATTTTGTATTTATGGCGAAGGGCAGAGAAGAGAGGGAGAGAAAAGAGCGAACAAGAAATGACATTTAAGAAATGATGTATCACCCTGATGCCACCTAAAAAAACATAAGATTATTTTCCCGGGTCATGTTGCTGTCTATATGCTAATGATTAGCTAATACAGTTCATTGATGGCAACACGCTTCCAAGAAATAGCTTATTATAAATGTCAAGTTGCCAGAACGTGCCCCTCTTCCGGTTTTGTGAAAATCCTATCCAACACCTATTTAATATTTACAAGAGCTTTCACTCATTCCTGTACCATTGGACCCGCGCCCCCCATCCCCCCCCCCCGCTACTTGCTTCTTTCCCTTTCAGCCAGAGTGTTCATGAACTCACCCTAAATAAGAACACCTTCATCTATCATTATTGAGGTACTTTAAAATTTTGAGGGGCGGAGATGGAGGGATTGGGTAGTGCGGATAAAGGTAGTGCATGGAAATAAACACACGTTGGGGAACATGGGAGCACCAAATATGTTGTATTAATATATCCAGTAGCAATATGAAAATTGTGTTCATATCTCCCACGATAATATTATAGGTACCATGGTATTGTCAGCCTGGGTCCTCCTTTGCTTTACACAATGAAACGGGCACACAGAGAAATAAACACAAGATAACTCAAGTTTTTGTGATTTACTCTCTAATTACCGTGTAACTTCAGAATGATGAATAAAATATAATAAACAGAAGTGATGCACAGTTTAACCGAAAAAGTATATCTGAAGTCGAACGGAACTTAAAGTTAAAGAGGCTAGGAAACATTTAGGGTTTCTAGGAACTATTTAAACCTGACTTTTATCCAAGAAAAAACAAACTTTCTGTTCAACATTGATAAATTTACCAGAAATGATATTGCTTTTAATGACGTTTGCATCCGGGTATAAAAATATGGTATATATAAGGGAAAAATCTACGCTATGACTGTCATTGTCTTTAAACCTTCAAAATGTGAGTTAAAAAGGCAAATGCATTGTAATCATACTGCAGATACATAAATTTGAGACAAAAAATAACACAATGAGAAAATTATTCTTTGTTTGTACCAACTTATGTATTTCATGTTATATTTTATCTACATGACCATAAACTGAAATTTAGTACGTTAATTTCTTACATGAATTAAAAGGAAGAAAAATACCTCTTGTCCCTGTACAAAAGTGAATCAGTGAAACAAATGCACCCCACAACTGCAAGGGAGTGTCATTTAGCACCAAGAAGTAACAACATTTAGTGGCTTACAATACAGTTCTGAGGGGCGTACCAATACGCCCCACTACTGGTTGGAGTGTCATTTAGCAACAAGAAGTTACAAAATTTAGTGGCTTGCAATACAGTTCTAAGGGGCGTACCAATACGCCCCGCTACTGGTTGGAGTGTCATTTAGCACAAAGAAGTAACACCATTAAGGGGCGTACCAATACGCCCCGCTTCTGGTTGGAGTGTCATTTAGCACAAAGAAGTAACAAAATTTAGTGGCTTGCAATACAGTTCTAAGGGGCGTACCAATACGCCCCGCTAATGGTTGGAGTGTCATTTAGTTCCAAGAAGTACCAACATTTAGTGGCTTACAATACAGTTCTAAGGGGCGTACCAAAACGCCCCGCTACTGATTGGAGTGTCATTTAGCACCAAGAAGTAACAACATTTAGTGGCTTACAATACAGTTCTGAGGGGCGTATCAATACGCCCCGCTACTGGTTGGAGTGTCATTTAGCACAAAGAAGTAACACCATTAAGGGGCGTACCAATACGCCCCGCTTCTGGTTGGAGTGTCATTTAGCACCAAGAAGTAACAAAATTAAGTGGCTTGCAATACAGTTCTAAGGGGCGTACCAATACGCCCCGCTAATGGTTGGAGTGTCATTTAGTTCCAAGAAGTACCAACATTTAGTGGCTTACAATACAGTTCTAAGGGGCGTACCAATACGCCCCGCTACTGATTGGAGTGTCATTTAGCACCAAGAATTAACAACATTTAGTGGCGTACAATACAGTTCTGTGGGGCGTACCAATACGCCCCGCTACTGGTTGGAGTGTCATTTAGCACCAAGAAGTGACAAAATTTAGTGGCTTGCAAAACAGTTCTGAGAGGTGTACCAAAACGCCCCGCTAATGGTTGGAGTGTCATTTAGCACCAAGAAGTTACACCATTAGTTCTGAAATAACATAATAACACCATTAGGTGGCTAAGAATGCAGTTCTGAAGTCCGTACCGATACACCCCCTACTGCTCGGAGTGTCATTTAGCAATAAGAAATTACATCATTAATAACAACAATAAGTGGCTTACAATGCAGTTCTGAAGGATGTACTATTCAGACCCTCAGATTGCTCTAATGGGCATACTGATACCCCTACTAATAATTTTATACCAAAAAAGTACAATAAGAGAAGTCACTGTAACCTTACCCAACCCTCCCACCCCCCCCCCCCCCCCTTTTTATTTCACACACACTTAAAACAAGCATTTTAGGATTTGCAGAGTAGAAGACCATGTGGCTGTTCCAGTGTTGCCACTTCCTAAAGATGAACACATATACCCTACAAGACAATTAACCTCCCTGTTGTCCCCAAATGACCTTTGACCTTCACCAAACTCAATACGCTTCTTTTAATCAGTGCTATACACATTTTTTTCATCCTCTGTGATCTAGGATCATCCCTAGCAACAATAGGCACAGTAAGTTCTGTGCCATCATCCCATCAAAGTTTCCTTGCAATGGTTTTCCTCTTGAACGCAATGGCCAGACCAAACAGACTCAGTGTGAGCATTTCTGTGTCATCTTCAGAAAAAAAGAGAGAAATAAAACTTTATTCTACACTGACAGTCTAACCATTTTATTTATTTTTTATCTGTTGCATTGATAGTAAAAAAACAAATGAACAAAGACTGCAAATGTTTTTTTTTGATATGATAAGTTAGCAGGACTATACTGTCATATGATTGCAGTGCTATCACTCTGCTGTCCTCTACAATCTGATTAATACTATGACAGAGGTCACATGTCTGCCTGTATTAGTAGCCTACATGTTGTTCCCATTATACAAGTGAAGATTTCATTTGAATGTAATGTGTCCCCTTGGAGTAATATTGAATTAAAACATTGAATTTAATTTGATGTGACATTTGACCTATGTTTCTGGGGGGTCTGCTAGACATAGACTTTAACCCTAAAACACCTTCATACCAAGTTTTAAGAAAATCAACACAGCCATTTAAGAGGACTGTTTGACATAAAATTGGACACCCCACACAGACAACTTTTACCCCTCCCTCAGTCAAACACTTCCGGTGACCATGCAATACCCCACAATGAATGACCCCTATTGGGAAAACTAACCACTACCATGGCAACTGTTGCGTAATACTGTTAATGGTCCAACTGGCAAAGGAACTACAATATTGTACCTAATCCTCCCTATGAGAGTGATTAGATAACAATTATTTGAAAATTCACATACTGTAAGAGAGCGATTCTGTGTGCACAACACAAAGTTATGTGTTATGTGTAGACAAGGACTTTCCATACACACTTTCAATGTCTTAATGCATAGGTCATTGCAACCTGAATATACAATATGGAGGAATGAGATGAATAACTGCTCGGCAGAAATTCTTCTATAACAAGAGCCCAAGGGCACTGTGGTTCCTTGCTTGGGGTATATGACAATACACATAATATTATCAAGCAAGATTGGGCTCAAATAGTCCAAGTAATTGTGGTCCTACATGTTCCCATAAAGTAACCAACACTATAGACAACACTTTTATGATCACAAAATGTGATCAGATTTTTGATCAAAAGACACTTTTGAGATCTAAATATGGCGTCGGAAATGTAAGAAATATAAGAGACCTACAAGCGTGTCAACAGATATGATAACATTGGTGACCTCAGATGACATGACCTTTAAGTTTTAAAATGTTCCACCACCCCATTCACAACTTGTCCCAAAATATCAACCATTTCACACCTTGGCATTGAGATTTAATTGCATTAAATGTCAAAAAATTAACTTTGAACTTGTATACATAACTTCACACACAAAGGTCACCCGGAGGTCAACCAATTGACATTTTTGATCGGTGAGACCTAAATAGAGCATGACTGTAAAAATTCAAACATTTTTTCTTTGCCCATTTTCTCCCCCCCCCCCAAAATACTACTTTTTTAACATTAGCTGACCTTTGGTGACGTTGGATCACATGACCATTAAGTTTGAAAATATTCCCCTATACCATTTGCAACTTGTCCAAAAAAATCAACCTTGTAACACCTTGGCACTGGGAGTTATTGCATTAAATGTCTGAAAATTAACTTTGACCTCATATAACTTCGCACACGAAGGTCACACGGGGGTCAACCCATTGACATTTATGATCAGAAGGTACCTTTAACATCTGAAAATAGCATCGAAACTGTAAAATTCCACAAACCACGAAAAGGTCACCAGAGAACAAATTGAGGTCAGGGGTCACCCAGATGCGGGTCGACAAATGGATTACATTGAAGCAACTCCCAACCCTAACAGACAATTTGTTCTCAAGTTATCACAAAAATACTAGTTTTTTTTATCATTAATTGACCTTTGGTGACCTCGTATCACATGACCGTTACGTTGGAAAATATTCCCCTATACCATTTGCAACTACTCCAAAAATATCAAGCTTGTCACACCTTGGAACTGGGAGTTATTGCACTAAATGTCTGAAAATTAACTTTGACCTCATATAACTTCACACACGAAGGTCACACGGGGGTCAACCCATTGACATTTATGATCAGAAGGTACCTTTAACATCTGAAAATAGCATCGAAACTGTAAAATTCCACAAAACACGAAAAGGTCACAGAGGTCAAATTGAGGTCAAGGGTCACCCAGATGCGAGTTGACAAATGGATTACATTGAAGCAACTCCCAAACCTAACGGACAATTTGTTCCCAAGTTATCGCAAAAATACTAGTTTTTTATCATAAATTGACCTTTGGTGACCTTGTATCACATGACCGTTAAGTTTAAAAATATTCCTCTATACCATTTGCAACTACTCCAAAAATATCAAGCTTGTCACACCTTGGAACTGGGAGTTATTGCATTAAATGTCTGAAAATTAACTTTGACCTCATATAACTTCGCACACGAAGGTCACACGGGGGTCAACCCATTGACATTTATGATCAGAAGGTACCTTTAACATCTGAAAATAGCATCGAAACTGTAAAAATCCACAAAACACGAAAAGGTCACCAGAGGTCAAATTGAGGTCAAGGGTCACCCAGATGCAGGTCGACAATTGGATTACATTGAAGCAACTCCCAACCCTAACGGACATTTTGTTTTCAAGTTATCGCAAAAATACTACTTTTTTATCATTAATTGACCTTTGGTGACCTCGGATCACATGACCATTCAGTTTGAAAATATTCCCCTATACCATTTGCAACTTGTCTCAAAATATCAACTGTGTAACACCTTGGTACTGGGAGTTATTACACTAAATGTCTGAAAATTAACTTTGACCTCATATAACTTAACATTCAAAGGTCACCTTGGGTCAACTTATTGACATTTTTGATTGATGAGACCTAAATTAGAGCATCAAACTATACAAATTCAAACATTTTTTTCTTTGCCCATTTGCTATCCCCAAAATACTAGTTTTTTAACATTAATTGACCTTTGGTGACCTCGTATCACATGACCGTTAAGTTTGAAAATATTCCCCTATACCATTTGCAACTTGTCCAAAAATATCAACCATGTCACACTTTGGAACTGGGAGTTATTGCATTAAATGTCTGAAAATTAACTTTTACCTCGTATAACTTCGCACACGAAGGTCACACGGGTGTCAACCAATTGACATTTTTGATCGGAAGGTACCTTTGAGATCCAAATCTAGCATCAAAACCAAACATTTTCTTTTTTGCTCGTTTCCTCCCAAAATAAGCACATTTTTTCTAATGTGACCTTTGACCTTTTGACCTTGGTTTCAAATGTAGTTTAATCTCCTGATTCCAAAAAACAAAACGACAAGTCTGTACAACCATCCTAACTCCGACCGAAAAACTTTGACCCCATATAACCTCGCATATAAAGGTCACACGGGGTCAACCTGATGACATTTATGATCAGAAGGTACCTTTGACATCTGAAAATAGCATCAAAACTGTAAAAATCCCCAAAAACATGTAAAGGTCACCAGAGGTCAAATTGAGGTCAAGGGTCACCAAGATGCGGGTCAACAAAAGGATAACATTGAAGCAACTCCCAACCCTAACGGACATTTTGTTTTCAAGTTATCACAAAAATACTAGTTTTTTATCATTAATTGACCTTTGGTGACCTCGGATCACATGACCGTTAAGTTTGAAAATGCTCCCCTAACCAGTTCACAACTTGTCCCAAAATATCAATCTTGTCACACATTGGCACTGGGAGTTATTGCAGGTTTAATATTTTCGGTTTTTTGACCATAACTGACCTTTGGTGACCTTTGTGGGCACCAAAAACAAATGGGCACACCTTCTCCATATGGCGGATCTATAGTCCAAGTTTGGCCTCAATCCAACTTTCCCTTATTGAGATAGAGCGTACCCAAGCAAGCGTCACAGATGCACACACACACATACCCACACTTAATACCTTATGGGGAACACCTTGTGAGGAACAGCAATGAGCGTGAGGATACCTTAGGGGTAACAGTGAGGATGAAGATACCTTGTGAGGAACAATGGTGGCTAGCATACACATTAGTGTTTTAATTATTCCTTAATTAATTGGACAGTTAATTAAATAAATGACACTTTTAAGGATCGTGTTGTATTGTGTGGTGTTATTTAATCCTGATTTGCTGTAGCTCAACTGAATATACAAGAAAGGGTTTTAAGCTGTTCCATGAACAAAACATATGATGATTGTGGTGAAAACAAAAACTAATTAAGTTCAAGGTTACACTACATCTCTTGCTTTATATTACGGATCGGGGAATGAAAACCATAAGAATCTAAACAAATAAAGGTATAAAAGTTAGGAGCTACCAGGTAAGCTAGGATATATTGATCCCTTCAAGTAAATGAGATTAACCTTTACTGTGTAGCCTGGAAGGAGATTACCTAATTACTATCACACGCAACTGTATATTGTTGAGTCATGTTTCTTGTGTTATTGTTACCATTCGCATTCTAGGACCTAAATATTATATGAGTACCAGTGTAGCTTGTGGGGTACAGAACTTAAATGTGATATAAATGCACCTTAATGCATCCTTGTTGCAGCCTAAAGTAGATGCCTTCATTGCTATTAGAAGCCAACAATAACTTCAACAGTTGCTGTATACTGGATAAGGAAAATTCACCAATTGATGCTGTATGCTGGCAATGTTGTATGAGTGCCAGGATACCTTGTGGCATACAGAAAGTGAAATAAAACTTCAATTTGGCTCAAAAGAACTAAATCCTTCTACCTAGCAAACAATGGAAATTTCTTGATATGAATTCACCTAATTGACAGTGGTAATCTGTACAGTAAATTTATTAATTTCATTGTAGGACAGAAGATTATATGAGTACAAGTGTAGCTTGTGAGGTACAAAATTAAAATGTGATATAAGTATACCTTAATGCATCTAAGTGGGAGCCTAAAGTAGATGCCTTCGTTTCTATTAGAAGTTAAACAATAACTTTGACCTTGGTTTTATACTGGAATATGAAAATTCACCTATTGATGCTGTATTCTGGTCATGTTGTATGAGTGCCAGGATACCTTGTGGGGTACAGACAGTTAAATTTAATTAAAATTTGTCTCTCAAGAACTTAACAAGAACTAAATCCTTCTACCTAGCAAACAATGGATATTTCTTGATATGAATTCATCGATTGACCGTGGTAATCTGGACAGTAAAATTTTTATTCGCATTGTAGCACTTAAGATTATATAAGTACAAGTGTAGCTTGTGGGGTACAGAACTTTAATGTGATATAAATATACCTTAATGCATCTAAGTGGAAGCCTAAAGTAGATGTCTCAATTGCTATGAGCAGCCAACAATATTTTTTACAGTGCTTTATATGGTGGATAATAAATATTAACTTGTTGATACTGTACTCTGGTTATGTGGTATGAGTGCCAGGATACCTTGTGGGGTACAGAGAGTTAAATTAAATTAATATTTGTCTCTCAAGAACTAATAACAAAAACTTAATCCTTCTACCTAGCAAACAATGGAAATTCTTCAATATAAATTCAAAGAATTTACCATGGTTATCTGTACAGTAAAAACATTTATTCGCATTGTAGGACTTAAGATTATATGAGTACAAGTGTAGCTTGTGGGGTACAGAACTTAAATGTAAAATAAATATACCTTAATGCATCTAAATGGCAACCTAAAGTAGATGCCTTCATTGCTATGAGTAGCCAACAATAATTTTTACAGTGCTTTATATACTGGATAATAAATATTAACTTGTTGATACTGTACTCTGGTCATGTGGTATGAGTGCCAGGATACCTTGTGGGGTACAGACAGTTAAATTACAATTTGTCTTACTGTACTCTGGTCATGTGGTATGAGTGCCAGGATACCTTGTGGGGTACAGACAGTTAAATTACAATTTGTCGTACTGTACTCTGGTCATGTGGTCTTGTCTTTCAAGAACTAAACAAGAACTTAATCCTTCTACCTAGCAAACAATGGATATTCCTTGATATGTATTCATCAAATTGACAGCGATAATCTATACAGAAAATACTTATCATTCGCATTGTAGGACCTAATATTATATGAGTACCAGTGTAGCTTGTGGGGTACAGAACTTAAATGTGATATAAATACACCTTAATGCATCTAAGTGGCAGCTAGAATAGATGCCTCCATTGAGAAGCCAAACAATAACTTTGACCCTGGTTTTATACTGTAATATGAAAATTCACCTATTGATGCTGTATTCTGGTCATGTGGTATGAGTGCCAGGATACCTTGTGGGGTACAGACAGTTAAATTACAATTTGTCGTAATGTACTCTGGTCATGTTGTATGAGTGCCAGGATACCTTGTGGGGTACAGACAGTTAAATTTAATTAAAATTTGTCTCTCAACAACTTAATTAGAACTAAATTCATCTACCTAGCAAACAATGGAAATCCTTCAATATGAATTCAAAGAATTTACCATGGATATTTGTATAGTAAATTGATAATTTGCATCATAGGACTTAAGATTATATGAGTACCAGTGTAGCTTGTGGGGTACAGAACTTTGATGTGATATAAATATACAATAATGCATCTAAGTGGCAGCCTAAAGTAGATGCCTTCATTGCTATTAGAAGCCAACAATAACTTTGACCTTGGTTTTATACTGTAATATGAAAATTCACCTATTGATGCTGTATTCTGGTCATGTTGTATGAGTACCAGGATACCTTGTGGGGTACAGACATTTAAATTAAAATTTGTCTCTCAAGAACTAAACAAGAACTAAATCCTTCTACCTAGCAAACAATGGATATTCCTTGATATGAATTCATCAAATTAACAGCGATAATTTATACAGAAAAATACTTATCATTCGCATTGTAGGACCTAATATTATATGAGTACCAGTGTAGCTTGTGGGGTACAGAACTTAAAAGTGATATAAATACACCTTAATGCATCTAAGTGGCAGCCTAAAGTAGATAACTCCATTAAGAAGCCAAACAATAACTTTGACCCTGGTTTTATACTGTAATATGAAAATTCACATATTGATGCTGTATTCTGGTCATGTGGTATGAGTACCAGGATACCTTGTGGGGTACAGACAGTTAAATTACAATTTGTCGCACTGAACCCTGGTCATGTGGTATGAGTGCCAGGATACCTTGCGGGGTACAGACAGTTAAATTAAATTAAAATTTTTCTCTCAAGAACTTAACAAGAGCTAAATCCTTCTACCTAGCCAAAAATATACCTTTAAATGCATCTAAGTGGCAGCCTAAAGTAGATGCCTTCATTGCTATGAGTAGCCAACAATATTTTTTACAGTGCTTAATATACTGGATAATAAATATTAACTTGTTGATACCAAGGGCGTAGGAACCGGGGGGGCTGGGTTGGCGCCAGCCCCCCCAGTGAAAAATGTGGAGGGGCGGAAGTATCATTCCGCCCCCCCGGTTCGCAAGTCAGAAAACCCCTTTTTCATTTCCAAATGAGAAAAAAAAATCTCATTTGAAGCACCATATTGCATCTAAGGCCAGGTGAAAATACAAAATTAAGTTTACAACATGGAGTGGGTGTTGAAGTGTGCTATATTGCACCAAATTGCATCTGTGGCCACCTGGAAATGCAAAAAAATTCCAAAGGGGAGGGGGACACCCACTCCCCTTTGACCCCTCCCCCATGCCGGCCGTCAGTCTTCAGCCCCCCCACTCAAAAGTACCTTCCTACGCCACTGGTTGATACTGTACTCTGGTCATGTGGTATGAGTGCCAGGATACCTTGTGGGGTACAGACAGTTAAATTACAATTTGTTGTACTGTACTCTGGTCATGTGGTATGAGTGCCAGGATACCTTGTGGGGTACAGACAGTTAAATAACAATTTGTCATACTGTACTCTGGTCATGTGGTATGAGTGCCAGGATACCTTGTGGGGTACAGACATTTAAATTAAAATTTGTCTCTCAAGAACTTAACAAGAACTAAATCCTTCTACCTAGCAAACAATGGATATTCCTTGATATGAATTCACCGATTGACTGCGGTTATCTGTACAGTAAAATTTGTATTAGCATTGTAGGACTTAAGATTATATGAGTACAAGTGTAGCTTGTGGGGTATAGAACTTTAATGTGATATAAATATACCTTAATGCATCTAAGTGGAAGCCTTAAGTAGATGCCTTCATTGCTATGAGTAGCCAACAATATTTTTTACAGTGCTTAATATACTGGATAATAAATATTAACTTGTTGATACTGTACTCTGGTCATGTGGTATTAGTGCCAGGATACCTTGTGGGGTACAGACAGTTAAATTACAATTTGTTGTACTGTACTCTGGTCATGTGGTATGAGTGCCAGGATACCTTGTGGGGTACAGACAGTTAAATTACAATTTGTTGTACTGTACTCTGGTCATGTGGTATGAGTGCCAGGATACCTTGTGGGGTACAGACAGTTAAATTACAATTTGTCGTACTGTACTCTGGTCATGTGGTATGAGTGCCAGGATACCTTGTGGGGTACAGACAGTTAAATTACAATTTGTCGTACTGTACTCTGGTCATGTGGTATGAGTGCCAGGATACCTTGTGGGGTACAGACATTTAAATTAAAATTTGTCTCTCAAGAACTTAACAAGAACTAAATCCTTCTACCTAGCAAACAATGGATATTCCTTGATATGAATTCACCGATTGACCGCGGTTATCTGTACAGTAAAATTTGTATTCGCATTGTAGGACTTAAGATTATATGAGTACAAGTGTAGCTTGTGGGGTACAGAACTTTAATGTGATATAAATATACCTTAATGCATCTAAGTGGAAGCCTTAAGTAGATGCCTTCATTGCTATGAGTAGCCAACAATAATTTTTACAGTGCTTAATATGCTGGATAATAAATATTAACTTGTTGATACTGTACTCTGGTCATGTGGTATGAGTGCCAGGATACCTTGTGGGGTACAGACAGTTAAATTACAATTTGTTGTACTGTACTCTGGTCATGTGGTATGAGTGCCAGGATACCTTGTGGGGTACAGACAGTTAAATTACAATTTGTCGTACTGTACTCTGGTCATGTGGTATGAGTGCCAGGATACCTTGTGGGGTACAGACATTTAAATTAAAATTTGTCTCTCAAGAACTTAACAAGAACTAAATCCTTCTACCTAGCAAACAATGGATATTCCTTGATATGAATTCACCGATTGACCGCGGTTATCTATACAGTAAAATTTGTATTCGCATTGTAGGACTTAAGATTATATGAGTACAAGTGTAGCTTGTGGGGTACAGAACTTTAATGTGATATAAATATACCTTAATGCATCTAAATGGCAGCCTTAAGTAGATGCCTTCATTGCTATGAGTAGCCAACAATATTTTTTACAGTGCTTAATATACTGGATAATAAATATTAACTTGTTGATACTGTATTCTGGTCATGTGGTATGAGTGCCAGGATACCTTTTCAGGTACAGACAGTTCAATTACAATTACAATTTGTCTCTCAAGAACTTAATTAGAACTAAATCCATCTACCTAGCAAACACTGAAAACTCTTCAATATAAATTCATCTAATTGACAGCGATAATCTATACAGAATAAAACTTATCATTCGCATTGTAGGACCTAATATTATATGAGTACCAGTGTAGCTTGTGTGGTACAGAACTTAAATGTGATATAAATACATCTTAATGCATCTAAGTGGCAGCCTAAAGTAGATGCCTTCATTGCTATTAGAAGCCAACAATAACTTTGACCTTGGTTTTATACTGGAATATGAAAATTCACCTATTGATACTGTATTCTGGTAATGTGGTATGAGTGCCAGGATACCTTGTGGTGTACAGACATTTAAATTAAAATTTGTCTCTCAAGAACTTAACAAGAACTAAATCCTTCTACCTAGCAAACAATGGATATTCCTCGATATGAATTCACCGATTGACCGCGGTTATCTGTACAGTAAAATTTGTATTCGCATTGTAGGACTTAAGATTATATGAGTACAAGTGTAGCTTGTGGGGTACAGAACTTTAATGTGATATAAATATACCTTAATGCATCTAAGTGGAAGCCTTAAGTAGATGCCTTCATTGCTATGAGTAGCCAACAATGTTTTTTACAGTGCTTAATATACTGGATAATAAATATTAACTTGTTGATACTGTACTCTGGTCATGTGGTATGAGTGCCAGGATACCTTGTGGGGTACAGACAGTTAAATTACAATTTGTTGTACTGTACTCTGGTCATATGGTATGAGTGCCAGGATACCTTGTGGGGTACAGACATTTAAATTAAAATTTGTCTCTCAAGAACTTAACAAGAACTAAATCCTTCTACCTAGCAAACAATGGATATTCCTTGATATGAATTCACCGATTGACCGCGGTTATCTGTACAGTAAAATTTGTATTCGCATTGTAGGACTTAAGATTATATGAGTACAAGTGTAGCTTGTGGGGTACAGAACTTTAATGTGATATAAATATACCTTAATGCATCTAAGTGGAAGCCTTAAGTAGATGCCTTCATTGCTATGAGTAGCCAACAATAATTTTTACAGTGCTTAATATGCTGGATAATAAATATTAACTTGTTGATACTGTACTCTGGTCATGTGGTATGAGTGCCAGGATACCTTGTGGGGTACAGACAGTTAAATTACAATTTGTTGTACTGTACTCTGGTCATGTGGTATGAGTGCCAGGATACCTTGTGGGGTACAGACAGTTAAATTACAATTTGTCGTACTGTACTCTGGTCATGTGGTATGAGTGCCAGGATACCTTGTGGGGTACAGACAGTTAAATTACAATTTGTCTCTCAAGAACTTAATTAGAACTAAATCCATCTACCTAGCAAACAATGAAAATTCTTCAATATAAATTCATCTAATTGACAGCGATAATCTATACAGAATAAAACTTATCATTCGCATTGTAGGACCTAATATTATATGAGTACCAGTGTAGCTTGTGGGGTACAGAACTTAAATGTGATATAAATACACCTTAATGCATCTAAGTGGCAGCCTTAAGTAGATGCCTTCATTGCTATTAGAAGCCAACAATAACTTTGACCTTGGTTTTATACTGGAATATGAAAATTCACCTATTGATACTGTATTCTGGTAATGTGGTATGAGTACCAGGATACCTTGTGGGGTACAGACAGTTAAATTACAATTTGTCGTACTGTACTCTGGTCATGTGGTATGAGTGCCAGGATACCTTGTGGGGTACAGACAGTTAAATTAAAATTTGTCTCTCAAGAACTTAATAAGAACAAAATCCATCTACCTAGCAAACAATGAAAATTCTTCAATATAAATTCATCTAATTGACAGCGATAATCTATACAGAATAAAACTTATCATTCGCATTGTAGGACCTTATATTATATGAGTACCAGTGTAGCTTGTGGGGTACAAAACTTAAATGTCATATAAATATACCTTAAAAATAATGCATCTAAATGGCAGCCTTAAGTAGATGCCTTCATTGCTATGAGTAGCCAACAATATTTTTGGCAGTGCTTTATTTATATACAGGATAATGAAAATTCACCTATTGATGCTGTATTCTGGTCATGTGGTATGAGTGCCAGGATACCTTGTGGGGTACAGACAGTTAAATTACAATTACAATATGTCTCTCAAGAACTTAATTAGAACTAAATCCACCTACCTAGCAAACAATGAAAACTCTTCAATATAAATTCATCTAATTGACAGCGATAATCTATACAGAATAAAACTTATCATTCGCATTGTAGGACCTAATATTATATGAGTACCAGTGTAGCTTGTGGGGTACAGAACTTAAATGTGATATAAATACACCTTAATGCATCTAAGTGGCAGCCTAAAGTAGATGCCTTCATTGAGCAAGCCAACAATAACTTTGACCTTGGTTTTATACTGGAATATGAAAATTCACCTATTGATACTGTATTCTGGTAATGTGGTATGAGTACCAGGATACCTTGTGGGGTACAGACATTTAAATTAAAATTTGTCTCTCAAGAACTTAACAAGAACTAAATCCTTCTACCTAGCAAACAATGGATATTCCTCGATATGAATTCACCGATTGACCGCGGTTATCTGTACAGTAAAATTTGTATTCGCATTGTAGGACTTAAGATTATATGAGTACAAGTGTAGCTTGTGGGGTACAGAACTTTAATGTGATATAATATACCTTAATGCATCTAAGTGGAAGCCTTAAGTAGATGCCTTCATTGCTATGAGTAGCCAACAATATTTTTTACAGTGCTTAATATACTGGATAATAAATATTAACTTGTTGATACTGTACTCTGGTCATGTGGTATGAGTGCCAGGATACCTTGTGGGGTACAGACAGTTAAATTACAATTTGTTGTACTGTACTCTGGTCATGTGGTATGAGTGCCAGGATACCTTGTGGGGTAGAGACAGTTAAATTACAATTTGTCGTACTGTACTCTGGTCATGTGGTATGAGTGCCAGGATACCTTTTCAGGTACAGACAGTTAAATTACAATTTGTCTCTCAAGAACTTAATAAGAGCAAAATCCATCTACCTAGCAAACAATGAAAACTCTTCAATATAAATTCATCTAATTGACAGCGATAATCTATACAGAATAAAACTTATCATTCGCATTGTAGGACCTAATATTATATGAGTACCAGTTTAGCTTGTGGGGTACAGAACTTAAATGTGATATAAATACACCTTAATGCATCTAAGTGGCAGCCTAAAGTAGATGCCTTCATTGCTATTAGAAGCCAACAATAACTTTGACCTTGGTTTTATACTGGAATATGAAAATTCACCTATTGATACTGTATTCTGGTAATGTGGTATAAGTACCAGGATACCTTGTGGGGTACAGACAGTTAAATTACAATTTGTCGTACTGTACTCTGGTCATGTGGTATGAGTGCCAGGATACCTTGTGGGGTACAGACAGTTAAATTAAAATTTGTCTCTCAAGAACTTAATAAGAACAAAATCCATCTACCTAGCAAACAATGAAAATTCTTCAATATAAATTCATCTAATTGACAGCGATAATCTATACAGAATAAAACTTATCATTCGCATTGTAGGACCTTATATTATATGAGTACCAGTGTAGCTTGTGGGGTACAAAACTTAAATGTCATATAAATATACCTTAAAAATAATGCATCTAAATGGCAGCCTTAAGTAGATGCCTTCATTGCTATGAGTAGCCAACAATATTTTTGGCAGTGCTTTATATACAGGATAATGAAAATTCACCTATTGATGCTGTATTCTGGTCATGTGGTATGAGTGCCAGGATACCTTGTGGGGTACAGACAGTTAAATTACAATTACAATATATCTCTCAAGAACTTAATTAGAACTAAATCCATCTACCTAGCAAACAATGAAAACTCTTCAATATAAATTCATCTAATTGACAGCGATAATCTATACAGAATAAAACTTATCATTCGCATTGTAGGACCTTATATTATATGAGTACCAGTGTAGCTTGTGGGGTACAAAACTTAAATGTCATATAAATATACCTTAAAAATAATGCATCTAAATGGCAGCCTTAAGTAGATGCCTTCATTGCTATGAGTAGCCAACAATATTTTTGGCAGTGCTTTATATACAGGATAATGAAAATTCACCTATTGATGCTGTATTCTGGTCATGTGGTATGAGTGCCAGGATACCTTGTGGGGTACAGACAGTTAAATTACAATTACAATATGTCTCTCAAGAACTTAATTAGAACTAAATCCATCTACCTAGCAAACAATGAAAACTCTTCAATATAAATTCATCTAATTGACAGCGATAATCTATACAGAATAAAACTTATCATTCGCATTGTAGGACCTTATATTATATGAGTACCAGTGTAGCTTGTGGGGTACAAAACTTAAATGTCATATAAATATACCTTAAAAATAGTGCATCTAAATGGCAGCCTTAAGTAGATGCCTTCATTGCTATGAGTAGCCAACAATATTTTTGGCAGTGCTTTATTTATATACAGGATAATGAAAATTCACCTATTGATGCTGTATTCTGGTCATGTGGTATGAGTGCCAGGATACCTTGTGGGGTACAGACAGTTAAATTACAATTACAATATGTCTCTCAAGAACTTAATTAGAACTAAATCCATCTACCTAGCAAACAATGAAAACTCTTCAATATAAATTCATCTAATTGACAGCGATAATCTATACAGAATAAAACTTATCATTCGCATTGTAGGACCTAATATTATATGAGTACCAGTGTAGCTTGTGGGGTACAGAACTTAAATGTGATATAAATACACCTTAATGCATTTAAGTGGCAGCCTAAAGTTGATGCCTTCATTGCTATTAGAAGCCAACAATAACTTTGACCTTGGTTTTATACTGGAATATGAAAATTCACCTATTGATACTGTATTCTGGTAATGTGGTATGAGTACCAGGATACCTTGTGGGGTACAGACATTTAAATTAAAATTTGTCTCTCAAGAACTTAACAAGAACTAAATCCTTCTACCTAGCAAACAATGGATATTCCTCGATATGAATTCACCGATTGACCGCGGTTATCTGTACAGTAAAATTTGTATTCGCATTGTAGGACTTAAGATTATATGAGTACAAGTGTAGCTTGTGGGGTACAGAACTTTAATGTGATATAATATACCTTAATGCATCTAAGTGGAAGCCTTAAGTAGATGCCTTCATTGCTATGAGTAGCCAACAATATTTTTTACAGTGCTTAATATACTGGATAATAAATATTAACTTGTTGATACTGTACTCTGGTCATGTGGTATGAGTGCCAGGATACCTTGTGGGGTACAGACAGTTAAATTACAATTTGTTGTACTGTACTCTGGTCATGTGGTATGAGTGCCAGGATACCTTGTGGGGTACAGACAGTTAAATTACAATTTGTCTCTCAAGAACTTAATAAGAGCAAAATCCATCTACCTAGCAAACAATGAAAACTCTTCAATATAAATTCATCTAATTGACAGCGATAATCTATACAGAATAAAACTTATCATTCGCATTGTAGGACCTAATATTATATGAGTACCAGTTTAGCTTGTGGGGTACAGAACTTAAATGTGATATAAATACACCTTAATGCATCTAAGTGGCAGCCTAAAGTAGATGCCTTCATTGCTATTAGAAGCCAACAATAACTTTGACCTTGGTTTTATACTGGAATATGAAAATTCACCTATTGATACTGTATTCTGGTAATGTGGTATGAGTACCAGGATACCTTGTGGGGTACAGACAGTTAAATTACAATTTGTCGTACTGTACTCTGGTCATGTGGTATGAGTGCCAGGATACCTTGTGGGGTACAGACAGTTAAATTAAAATTTGTCTCTCAAGAACTTAATAAGAACAAAATCCATCTACCTAGCAAACAATGAAAATTCTTCAATATAAATTCATCTAATTGACAGCGATAATCTATACAGAATAAAACTTATCATTCGCATTGTAGGACCTTATATTATATGAGTACCAGTGTAGCTTGTGGGGTACAAAACTTAAATGTCATATAAATATACCTTAAAAATAATGCATCTAAATGGCAGCCTTAAGTAGATGCCTTCATTGCTATGAGTAGCCAACAATATTTTTGGCAGTGCTTTATATACAGGATAATGAAAATTCACCTATTGATGCTGTATTCTGGTCATGTGGTATGAGTGCCAGGATACCTTGTGGGGTACAGACAGTTAAATTACAATTACAATATGTCTCTCAAGAACTTAATTAGAACTAAATCCATCTACCTAGCAAACAATGAAAACTCTTCAATATAAATTCATCTAATTGACAGCGATAATCTATACAGAATAAAACTTATCATTCGCATTGTAGGACCTTATATTATATGAGTACCAGTGTAGCTTGTGGGGTACAAAACTTAAATGTCATATAAATATACCTTAAAAATAATGCATCTAAATGGCAGCCTTAAGTAGATGCCTTCATTGCTATGAGTAGCCAACAATATTTTTGGCAGTGCTTTATTTATATACAGGATAATGAAAATTCACCTATTGATGCTGTATTCTGGTCATGTGGTATGAGTGCCAGGATACCTTGTGGGGTACAGACAGTTAAATTACAATTACAATATGTCTCTCAAGAACTTAATTAGAACTAAATCCATCTACCTAGCAAACAATGAAAACTCTTCAATATAAATTCATCTAATTGACAGCGATAATCTATACAGAATAAAACTTATCATTCGCATTGTAGGACCTAATATTATATGAGTACCAGTGTAGCTTGTGGGGTACAGAACTTAAATGTGATATAAATACACCTTAATGCATCTAAGTGGCAGCCTAAAGTAGATGCCTTCATTGCTATTAGAAGCCAACAATAACTTTGACCTTGGTTTTATACTGGAATATGAAAATTCACCTATTGATACTGTATTCTGGTAATGTGGTATGAGTACCAGGATACCTTGTGGGGTACAGACATTTAAATTAAAATTTGTCTCTCAAGAACTTAACAAGAACTAAATCCTTCTACCTAGCAAACAATGGATATTCCTCGATATGAATTCACCGATTGACCGCGGTTATCTGTACAGTAAAATTTGTATTCGCATTGTAGGACTTAAGATTATATGAGTACAAGTGTAGCTTGTGGGGTACAGAACTTTAATGTGATATAATATACCTTAATGCATCTAAGTGGAAGCGTTAAGTAGATGCCTTCATTACTATGAGTAGCCAACAATATTTTTTACAGTGCTTAATATACTGGATAATAAATATTAACTTGTTGATACTGTACTCTGGTCATGTGGTATGAGTGCCAGGATACCTTGTGGGGTACAGACAGTTAAATTACAATTTGTTGTACTGTACTCTGGTCATGTGGTATGAGTGCCAGGATACCTTGTGGGGTAGAGACAGTTAAATTACAATTTGTCGTACTGTACTCTGGTCATGTGGTATGAGTGCCAGGATACCTTGTGGGGTACAGACAGTTAAATTACAATTTGTCTCTCAAGAACTTAATAAGAGCAAAATCCATTTACCTAGCAAACAATGAAAACTCTTCAATATAAATTCATCTAATTGACAGCGATAATCTATACAGAATAAAACTTATCATTCGCATTGTAGGACCTAATATTATATGAGTACCAGTTTAGCTTGTGGGGTACAGAACTTAAATGTGATATAAATACACCTTAATGCATCTAAGTGGCAGCCTAAAGTAGATGCCTTCATTGCTATTAGAAGCCAACAATAACTTTGACCTTGGTTTTATACTGGAATATGAAAATTCACCTATTGATACTGTATTCTGGTAATGTGGTATGAGTACCAGGATACCTTGTGGGGTACAGACAGTTAAATTACAATTTGTCGTACTGTACTCTGGTCATGTGGTATGAGTGCCAGGATACCTTGTGGGGTACAGACAGTTAAATTAAAATTTGTCTCTCAAGAACTTAATAAGAACAAAATCCATCTACCTAGCAAACAATGAAAATTCTTCAATATAAATTCATCTAATTGACAGCGATAATCTATACAGAATAAAACTTATCATTCGCATTGTAGGACCTTATATTATATGAGTACCAGTGTAGCTTGTGGGGTACAAAACTTAAATGTCATAAAAATATACCTTAAAAATAATGCATCTAAATGGCAGCCTTAAGTAGATGCCTTCATTGCTATGAGTAGCCAACAATATTTTTGGCAGTGCTTTATATACAGGATAATGAAAATTCACCTATTGATGCTGTATTCTGGTCATGTGGTATGAGTGCCAGGATACCTTGTGGGGTACAGACAGTTAAATTACAATTACAATATGTCTCTCAAGAACTTAATTAGAACTAAATCCATCTACCTAGCAAACAATGAAAACTCTTCAATATAAATTCATCTAATTGACAGCGATAATCTATACAGAATAAAACTTATCATTCGCATTGTAGGACCTTATATTATATGAGTACCAGTGTAGCTTGTGGGGTACAAAACTTAAATGTCATATAAATATACCTTAAAAATAATGCATCTAAATGGCAGCCTTAAGTAGATGCCTTCATTGCTATGAGTAGCCAACAATATTTTTGGCAGTGCTTAATATACTGGATAATAAATATTAACTTGTTGATACTGTACTCTGGTCATGTGGTATGAGTGCCAGGATACCTTGTGGGGTACAGACAGTTAAATTACAATTTGTTGTACTGTACTCTGGTCATGTGGTATGAGTGCCAGGATACCTTGTGGGGTACAGACAGTTAAATTACAATTTGTCTCTCAAGAACTTAATAAGAGCAAAATCCATCTACCTAGCAAACAATGAAAACTCTTCAATATAAATTCATCTAATTGACAGCGATAATCTATACAGAATAAAACTTATCATTCGCATTGTAGGACCTAATATTATATGAGTACCAGTTTAGCTTGTGGGGTACAGAACTTAAATGTGATATAAATACACCTTAATGCATCTAAGTGGCAGCCTAAAGTAGATGCCTTCATTGCTATTAGAAGCCAACAATAACTTTGACCTTGGTTTTATACTGGAATATGAAAATTCACCTATTGATACTGTATTCTGGTAATGTGGTATGAGTACCAGGATACCTTGTGGGGTACAGACAGTTAAATTACAATTTGTCGTACTGTACTCTGGTCATGTGGTATGAGTGCCAGGATACCTTGTGGGGTACAGACAGTTAAATTACAATTACAATATGTCTCTCAAGAACTTAATTAGAACTAAATCCATCTACCTAGCAAACAATGAAAACTCTTCAATATAAATTCATCTAATTGACAGCGATAATCTATACAGAATAAAACTTATCATTCGCATTGTAGGACCTTATATTATATGAGTACCAGTGTAGCTTGTGGGGTACAAAACTTAAATGTCATATAAATATACCTTAAAAATAATGCATCTAAATGGCAGCCTTAAGTAGATGCCTTCATTGCTATGAGTAGCCAACAATATTTTTGGCAGTGCTTTATTTATATACAGGATAATGAAAATTCACCTATTGATGCTGTATTCTGGTCATGTGGTATGAGTGCCAGGATACCTTGTGGGGTACAGACAGTTAAATTACAATTACAATATGTCTCTCAAGAACTTAATTAGAACTAAATCCATCTACCTAGCAAACAATGAAAACTCTTCAATATAAATTCATCTAATTGACAGCGATAATCTATACAGAATAAAACTTATCATTCGCATTGTAGGACCTAATATTATATGAGTACCAGTGTAGCTTGTGGGGTACAGAACTTAAATGTGATATAAATACACCTTAATGCATCTAAGTGGCAGCCTAAAGTAGATGCCTTCATTGCTATTAGAAGCCAACAATAACTTTGACCTTGGTTTTATACTGGAATATGAAAATTCACCTATTGATACTGTATTCTGGTAATGTGGTATGAGTACCAGGATACCTTGTGGGGTACAGACATTTAAATTAAAATTTGTCTCTCAAGAACTTAACAAGAACTAAATCCTTCTACCTAGCAAACAATGGATATTCCTCGATATGAATTCACCGATTGACCGCGGTTATCTGTACAGTAAAATTTGTATTCGCATTGTAGGACTTAAGATTATATGAGTACAAGTGTAGCTTGTGGGGTACAGAACTTTAATGTGATATAATATACCTTAATGCATCTAAGTGGAAGCCTTAAGTAGATGCCTTCATTGCTATGAGTAGCCAACAATATTTTTTACAGTGCTTAATATACTGGATAATAAATATTAACTTGTTGATACTGTACTCTGGTCATGTGGTATGAGTGCCAGGATACCTTGTGGGGTACAGACAGTTAAATTACAATTTGTTGTACTGTACTCTGGTCATGTGGTATGAGTGCCAGGATACCTTGTGGGGTAGAGACAGTTAAATTACAATTTGTCGTACTGTACTCTGGTCATGTGGTATGAGTGCCAGGATACCTTGTGGGGTACAGACAGTTAAATTACAATTTGTCTCTCAAGAACTTAATAAGAGCAAAATCCATTTACCTAGCAAACAATGAAAACTCTTCAATATAAATTCATCTAATTGACAGCGATAATCTATACAGAATAAAACTTATCATTCGCATTGTAGGACCTAATATTATATGAGTACCAGTTTAGCTTGTGGGGTACAGAACTTAAATGTGATATAAATACACCTTAATGCATCTAAGTGGCAGCCTAAAGTAGATGCCTTCATTGCTATTAGAAGCCAACAATAACTTTGACCTTGGTTTTATACTGGAATATGAAAATTCACCTATTGATACTGTATTCTGGTAATGTGGTATGAGTACCAGGATACCTTGTGGGGTACAGACAGTTAAATTACAATTTGTCGTACTGTACTCTGGTCATGTGGTATGAGTGCCAGGATACCTTGTGGGGTACAGACAGTTAAATTAAAATTTGTCTCTCAAGAACTTAATAAGAACAAAATCCATCTACCTAGCAAACAATGAAAATTCTTCAATATAAATTCATCTAATTGACAGCGATTATCTATACAGAATAAAACTTATCATTCGCATTGTAGGACCTTATATTATATGAGTACCAGTGTAGCTTGTGGGGTACAAAACTTAAATGTCATATAAATATACCTTAAAAATAATGCATCTAAATGGCAGCCTTAAGTAGATGCCTTCATTGCTATGAGTAGCCAACAATATTTTTGGCAGTGCTTTATATACAGGATAATGAAAATTCACCTATTGATGCTGTATTCTGGTCATGTGGTATGAGTGCCAGGATACCTTGTGGGGTACAGACAGTTAAATTACAATTACAATATGTCTCTCAAGAACTTAATTAGAACTAAATCCATCTACCTAGCAAACAATGAAAACTCTTCAATATAAATTCATCTAATTGACAGCGATAATCTATACAGAATAAAACTTATCATTCGCATTGTAGGACCTTATATTATATGAGTACCAGTGTAGCTTGTGGGGTACAAAACTTAAATGTCATATAAATATACCTTAAAAATAATGCATCTAAATGGCAGCCTTAAGTAGATGCCTTCATTGCTATGAGTAGCCAACAATATTTTTGGCAGTGCTTTATATACAGGATAATGAAAATTCACCTATTGATGCTGTATTCTGGTCATGTGGTATGAGTGCCAGGATACCTTGTGGGGTACAGACAGTTAAATTACAATTACAATATGTCTCTCAAGAACTTAATTAGAACTAAATCCATCTACCTAGCAAACAATGAAAACTCTTCAATATAAATTCATCTAATTGACAGCGATAATCTATACAGAATAAAACTTATCGTTCGCATTGTAGGACCTTATATTATATGAGTACCAGTGTAGCTTGTGGGGTACAAAACTTAAATGTCATATAAATATACCTTAAAAATAATGCATCTAAATGGCAGCCTTAAGTAGATGCCTTCATTGCTATGAGTAGCCAACAATATTTTTGGCAGTGCTTTATACAGGATAATGAAAATTCACCTAGATTGATGCTGTATTCTGGTCATGTGGTATGAGTGCCAGGATACCTTGTGGGGTACAGACAGTTAAATTACAATTACAATATGTCTCTCAAGAACTTAATTAGAACTAAATCCATCTACCTAGCAAACAATGAAAACTCTTCAATATAAATTCATCTAATTGACAGCGATAATCTATACAGAATAAAACTTATCATTCGCATTGTAGGACCTAATATTATATGAGTACCAGTGTAGCTTGTGGGGTACAGAACTTAAATGTGATATAAATACACCTTAATGCATCTAAGTGGCAGCCTAAAGTAGATGCCTTCATTGCTATTAGAAGCCAATAATAACTTTGACCTTGGTTTTATACTGGAATATGAAAATTCACCTATTGATACTGTATTCTGGTAATGTGGTATGAGTACCAGGATACCTTGTGGGGTACAGACATTTAAATTAAAATTTGTCTCTCAAGAACTTAACAAGAACTAAATCCTTCTACCTAGCAAACAATGGATATTCCTCGATATGAATTCACCGATTGACCGCGGTTATCTGTACAGTAAAATTTGTATTCGCATTGTAGGACTTAAGATTATATGAGTACAAGTGTAGCTTGTGGGGTACAGAACTTTAATGTGATATAATATACCTTAATGCATCTAAGTGGAAGCCTTAAGTAGATGCCTTCATTGCTATGAGTAGCCAACAATATTTTTTACAGTGCTTAATATACTGGATAATAAATATTAACTTGTTGATACTGTACTCTGGTCATGTGGTATGAGTGCCAGGATACCTTGTGGGGTACAGACAGTTAAATTACAAGTTGTCGTACTGTACTCTGGTCATGTGGTATGAGTGCCAGGATACCTTGTGGGGTACAGACAGTTAAATTACAATTTGTCGTACTGTACTCTGGTCATGTGGTATGAGTGCCAGGATACCTTGTGGGGTACAGACAGTTAAATTACAATTTGTCTCTCAAGAACTTAATAAGAACAAAATCCATCTACCTAGCAAACAATGAAAACTCTTCAATATAAATTCATCTAATTGACAGCGATAATCTATACAGAATAAAACTTATCATTCGCATTGTAGGACCTTATATTACATGAGTACCAGTGTAGCTTGTGGGGTACAAAACTTAAATGTCATATAAATATACCTTAAAAATAATGCATATAAATGGCAGCCTTAAGTAGATGCCTTCATTGCTATGAGTAGCCAACAATATTTTTGGCAGTGCTTTATATACAGGATAATGAAAATTCACCTATTGATGCTGTATTCTGGTCATGTGGTATGAGTGCCAGGATACCTTGTGGGGTACAGACAGTTAAATTACTATATGTCTCTCAAGAACTTAATTAGAACTAAATCCATCTACCTAGCAAACAATGAAAACTCTTCAATATAAATTCATCTAATTGACAGCGATAATCTATACAGAATAAAACTTATCATTCGCATTGTAGGACCTAATATTATATGAGTTCCAGTGTAGCTTGTGGGGTACAGAACTTAAATGTGATATAAATACACCTTAATGCATCTAAGTGGCAGCCTAAAGTAGATGCCTTCATTGCTATTAGAAGCCAACAATAACTTTGACCTTGGTTTTATACTGGAATATGAAAATTCACCTATTGATACTGTATTCTGGTAATGTGATATGAGTACCAGGATACCTTGTGGGGTACAGACATTTAAATTAAAATTTGTCTCTCAAGAACTTAACAAGAACTAAATCCTTCTACCTAGCAAACAATGGATATTCCTTGATATGAATTCACCGATTGACCGCGGTTATCTATACAGTAAAATTTGTATTCGCATTGTAGGACTTAAGATTATATGAGTACAAGTGTAGCTTGTGGGGTACAGAACTTTAATGTGATATAAATATACCTTAATGCATCTAAGTGGAAGCCTTAAGTAGATGCCTTCATTGCTATGAGTAGCCAACAATATTTTTTACAGTGCTTAATATACTGGATAATAAATATTAACTTGTTGATACTGTACTCTGGTCATGTGGTATGAGTGCCAGGATACCTTGTGGGGTACAGACAGTTAAATTACAAGTTGTCGTACTGTACTCTGGTCATGTGGTATGAGTGCCAGGATACCTTGTGGGGTACAGACAGTTAAATTACAATTTGTCGTACTGTACTCTGGTCATGTGGTATGAGTGCCAGGATACCTTGTGGGGTACAGACATTTAAATTAAAATTTGTCTCTCAAGAACTTAATAAGAACTAAATCCTTCTACCTAGCAAACAATGGATATTCCTTGATATGAATTCACCGATTGACCGCGGTTATCTGTACAGTAAAATTTGTATTCGCATTGTAGGACTTAAGATTATATGAGTACAAGTGTAGCTTGTGGGGTACAGAACTTTAATGTGATATAAATATACCTTAATGCATCTAAGTGGAAGCCTTAAGTAGATGCCTTCATTGCTATTAGAAGCCAACAATAACTTTGACCTTGGTTTTATACTGGAATATGAAAATTCACCTATTGATACTGTATTCTGGTAATGTGGTATGAGTGCCAGGATACCTTGTGGGGTACACACAGTTAAATTACAATTTGTCGTACTGTACTCTGGTCATGTGGTATGAGTGCCAGGATACCTTGTGGGGTACACACAGTTAAATTACAATTTGTCTCTCAAGAACTTAATAAGAACAAAATCCATCTACCTAGCAAACAATGAAAACTCTTCAATATAAATTCATCTAATTGACAGCGATAATCTATACAGAATAAAACTTATCATTCGCATTGTAGGACCTTATATTATATGAGTACCAGTGTAGCTTGTGGGGTACAGAACTTAAATGTGATATAAATACACCTTAATGCATCTAAGTGGCAGCCTTAAGTAGATGCCTTCATTGCTATTAGAAGCCAACAATAACTTTGACCTTGGTTTTATACTGGAATATGAAAATTCACCTATTGATACTGTATTCTGGTAATGTGGTATGAGTACCAGGATACCTTGTGGGGTACAGACAGTTAAATTACAATTTGTCGTACTGTACTCTGGTCATGTGGTATGAGTGCCAGGATACCTTGTGGGGTACAGACAGTTAAATTACAATTACAATATGTCTCTCAAGAACTTAATTAGAACTAAATCCATCTACCTAGCAAACAATGAAAACTCTTCAATATAAATTCATCTAATTGACAGCGATAATCTATACAGAATAAAACTTATCATTCGCATTGTAGGACCTTATATTACATGAGTACCAGTGTAGCTTGTGGGGTACAAAACTTAAATGTCATATAAATATACCTTAAAAATAATGCATATAAATGGCAGCCTTAAGTAGATGCCTTCATTGCTATGAGTAGCCAACAATATTTTTGGCAGTGCTTTATATACAGGATAATGAAAATTCACCTATTGATGCTGTATTCTGGTCATGTGGTATGAGTGCCAGGATACCTTGTGGGGTACAGACAGTTAAATTACTATATGTCTCTCAAGAACTTAATTAGAACTAAATCCATCTACCTAGCAAAAAATGAAAACTCTTCAATATAAATTCATCTAATTGACAGCGATAATCTATACAGAATAAAACTTATCATTCGCATTGTAGGACCTAATATTATATGAGTACCAGTGTAGCTTGTGGGGTACAGAACTTAAATGTGATATAAATACACCTTAATGCATCTAAGTGGCAGCCTAAAGTAGATGCCTTCATTGCTATTAGAAGCCAACAATAACTTTGACCTTGGTTTTATACTGGAATATGAAAATTCACCTATTGATACTGTATTCTGGTAATGTGGTATGAGTACCAGGATACCTTGTGGGGTACAGACAGTTAAATTGCAATTTGTCTCTCAAGAACTTAATAAGAACAAAATCCATCTACCTAGCAAACAATGAAAATTCTTCAATATAAATTCATCTAATTGACAGCGATAATCTATACAGAATAAAACTTATCATTCGCATTGTAGGACCTTATATTACATGAGTACCAGTGTAGCTTGTGGGGTACAAAACTGAAATGTCATATAAATTAAAAATAATGCATCTAAATGGCAGCCTTAAGTAGATGCCTTCATTGCTATGAGTAGCCAACAATATTTTTGGCAGTGCTTTATATACAGGATAATGAAAATTCACCTATTGATGCTGTATTCTGGTCATGTGGTATGAGTGCCAGGATACCTTGTGGGGTACAGACAGTTAAATTACTATATGTCTCTCAAGAACTTAATTAGAACTAAATCCATCTACCTAGCAAACAATGAAAACTCTTCAATATAAATTCATCTAATTGACAGCGATAATCTATACAGAGTAAAACTTATCATTCGCATTGTAGGACCTAATATTATATGAGTTCCAGTGTAGCTTGTGGGGTACAGAACTTAAATGTCATATAAATACACCTTAATGCATCTAAGTGGCAGCCTAAAGTAGATGCCTTCATTGCTATTAGAAGCCAACAATAACTTTGACCTTGGTTTTATACTGGAATATGAAAATTCACCTATTGATACTGTATTCTGGTAATGTGATATGAGTACCAGGATACCTTGTGGGGTACAGACATTTAAATTAAAATTTGTCTCTCAAGAACTTAACAAGAACTAAATCCTTCTACCTAGCAAACAATGGATATTCCTTGATATGAATTCACCGATTGACCGCGGTTATCTATACAGTAAAATTTGTATTCGCATTGTAGGACTTAAGATTATATGAGTACAAGTGTAGCTTGTGGGGTACAGAACTTTAATGTGATATAAATATACCTTAATGCATCTAAGTGGAAGCCTTAAGTAGATGCCTTCATTGCTATGAGTAGCCAACAATATTTTTTACAGTGCTTAATATACTGGATAATAAATATTAACTTGTTGATACTGTACTCTGGTCATGTGGTATGAGTGCCAGGATACCTTGTGGGGTACAGACAGTTAAATTACAAGTTGTTGTACTGTACTCTGGTCATGTGGTATGAGTGCCAGGATACCTTGTGGGGTACAGACAGTTAAATTACAATTTGTCGTACTGTACTCTGGTCATGTGGTATGAGTGCCAGGATACCTTGTGGGGTACAGACATTTAAATTAAAATTTGTCTCTCAAGAACTTAATAAGAACTAAATCCTTCTACCTAGCAAACAATGGATATTCCTTGATATGAATTCACCGATTGACCGCGGTTATCTGTACAGTAAAATTTGTATTCGCATTGTAGGACTTAAGATTATATGAGTACAAGTGTAGCTTGTGGGGTACAGAACTTTAATGTGATATAAATATACCTTAATGCATCTAAGTGGAAGCCTTAAGTAGATGCCTTCATTGCTATTAGAAGCCAACAATAACTTTGACCTTGGTTTTATACTGGAATATGAAAATTCACCTATTGATACTGTATTCTGGTAATGTGGTATGAGTGCCAGGATACCTTGTGGGGTACACACAGTTAAATTACAATTTGTCGTACTGTACTCTGGTCATGTGGTATGAGTGCCAGGATACCTTGTGGGGTACACACAGTTAAATTACAATTTGTCTCTCAAGAACTTAATAAGAACAAAATCCATCTACCTAGCAAACAATGAAAACTCTTCAATATAAATTCATCTAATTGACAGCGATAATCTATACAGAATAAAACTTATCATTCGCATTGTAGGACCTTATATTATATGAGTACCAGTGTAGCTTGTGGGGTACAGAACTTAAATGTGATATAAATACACCTTAATGCATCTAAGTGGCAGCCTTAAGTAGATGCCTTCATTGCTATTAGAAGCCAACAATAACTTTGACCTTGGTTTTATACTGGAATATGAAAATTCACCTATTGATACTGTATTCTGGTAATGTGGTATGAGTACCAGGATACCTTGTGGGCTACAGACAGTTAAATTACAATTTGTCGTACTGTACTCTGGTCATGTGGTATGAATGCCAGGATACCTTGTGGGGTACAGACAGTTAAATTACAATTACAATATGTCTCTCAAGAACTTAATTAGAACTAAATCCATCTACCTAGCAAACAATGAAAACTCTTCAATATAAATTCATCTAATTGACAGCGATAATCTATACAGAATAAAACTTATCATTCGCATTGTAGGACCTTATATTATATGAGTACCAGTGTAGCTTGTGGGGTACAAAACTTAAATGTCATATAAATATACCTTAAAAATAATGCATCTAAATGGCAGCCTTAAGTAGATGCCTTCATTGCTATGAGTAGCCAACAATATTTTTGGCAGTGCTTTATTTATATACAGGATAATGAAAATTCACCTATTGATGCTGTATTCTGGTCATGTGGTATGAGTGCCAGGATACCTTGTGGGGTACAGACAGTTAAATTACAATTACAATATGTCTCTCAAGAACTTAATTAGAACTAAATCCATCTACCTAGCAAACAATGAAAACTCTTCAATATAAATTCATCTAATTGACAGCGATAATCTATACAGAATAAAACTTATCATTCGCATTGTAGGACCTAATATTATATGAGTACCAGTGTAGCTTGTGGGGTACAGAACTTAAATGTGATATAAATACACCTTAATGCATCTAAGTGGCAGCCTTAAGTAGATGCCTTCATTGCTATTAGAAGCCAACAATAACTTTGACCTTGGTTTTATACTGGAATATGAAAATTCACCTATTGATACTGTATTCTGGTAATGTGGTATGAGTACCAGGATACCTTGTGGGGTACAGACAGTTAAATTACAATTTGTTGTACTGTACTCTGGTCATGTGGTATGAGTGCCAGGATACCTTGTGGGGTACAGACAGTTAAATTACAATTTGTCTCTCAAGAACTTAATAAGAACAAAATCCATCTACCTAGCAAACAATGAAAATTCTTCAATATAAATTCATCTAATTGACAGCGATAATCTATACAGAATAAAACTTATCATTCGCATTGTAGGACCTTATATTATATGAGTACCAGTGTAGCTTGTGGGGTACAAAACTTAAATGTCATATAAATATACCTTAAAAATAATGCATCTATATGGCAGCCTTAAGTAGATGCCTTCATTGCTATGAGTAGCCAACAATATTTTTGGCAGTGCTTTATTTATATACAGGATAATGAAAATTCACCTATTGATGCTGTATTCTGGTCATGTGGTATGAGTGCCAGGATACCTTGTGGGGTACAGACAGTTAAATTACAATTACAATATGTCTCTCAAGAACTTAATTAGAACTAAATCCATCTACCTAGCAAACAATGAAAACTCTTCAATATAAATTCATCTAATTGACAGCGATAATCTATACAGAATAAAACTTATCATTCGCATTGTAGGACCTAATATTATATGAGTACCAGTGTAGCTTGTGGGGTACAGAACTTAAATGTGATATAAATACACCTTAATGCATCTAAGTGGCAGCCTAAAGTAGATGCCTTCATTGCTATTAGAAGCCAACAATAACTTTGACCTTGGTTTTATACTGGAATATGAAAATTCACCTATTGATACTGTATTCTGGTAATGTGGTATGAGTACCAGGATACCTTGTGGGGTACAGACATTTAAATTAAAATTTGTCTCTCAAGAACTTAACAAGAACTAAATCCTTCTACCTAGCAAACAATGGATATTCCTCGATATGAATTCACCGATTGACCGCGGTTATCTGTACAGTAAAATTTGTATTCGCATTGTAGGACTTAAGATTATATGAGTACAAGTGTAGCTTGTGGGGTACAGAACTTTAATGTGATATAATATACCTTAATGCATCTAAGTGGAAGCCTTAAGTAGATGCCTTCATTGCTATGAGTAGCCAACAATATTTTACAGTGCTTAATATACTGGATAATAAATATTAACTTGTTGATACTGTACTCTGGTCATGTGGTATGAGTGCCAGGATACCTTGTGGGATACAGACAGTTAAATTACAATTTGTTGATACTGTACTCTGGTCATGTGGTATGAGTGCCAGGATACCTTGTGGAGTACAGGCAGTTAAATTACAATTTGTTGTACTGTACTCTGGTCATGTGGTATGAGTGCCAGGATACCTTGTGGGGTACAGACAGTTAAATTACAATTTGTCTCTCACGAAGTAGTCTCGCAGAGCTACTACCTGTTACCCTAAAAACGTTACGTAAGAAAAAACGAACGCATGGGCGAGAGTGTACACTAAAAACAGCCCCCAAAAGCACCCTTCCCTACAAGAAAAGGATACTTATCAGGCTGGAAAAGATCCTTGGAAGTGCAGAAGTCCTGATAGGAAACTTCTAGAGTATAAATCCAAGGTAATCCGGGCGAATATCGCGAAAAATTTTTTAACTCCAAAAAACACATTGAGACACTTTGTGGGTAGAAAAATGAAGGAAGGCCATTAGGGCCAATGAGGGTGTACAGTGTTAAAAGATTACCAGGGCATTCTAGACACGGTAGAATGCGGTGCATAGGTTGTGGGGAGACAGGTAAGTGGGGAACGAAGTAAATTTACAATTACAATATGTCTCTCAAGAACTTAATTAGAACTAAATCCATCTACCTAGCAAACAATGAAAACTCTTCAATATAAATTCATCTAATTGACAGCGATAATCTATACAGAATAAAACTTATCATTCGCATTGTAGGACCTTATATTATATGAGTACCAGTGTAGCTTGTGGGGTACAAAACTGAAATGTCATATAAATATACCTTAAAAATAATGCATCTAAATGGCAGCCTTAAGTAGATGCCTTCATAGCTATGAGTAGCCAACAATATTTTTGGCAGTGCTTTATTTATATACAGGATAATGAAAATTCACCTATTGATGCTGTATTCTGGTCATGTGGTATGAGTGCCAGGATACCTTGTGGGGTACAGACAGTTAAATGACAATAACAATATGTCTCTCAAGAACTTAATTAAAACTAAATCCATCTACCTAGCAAACAATGAAAACTCTTCAATATAAATTCATCTAATTGACCGCGATAATCTATACAGAATAAAACTTATCATTTGCATTGTAGGACCTAATATTATATGAGTATCAGTGTAGCTTGTGGGGTACAGAACTTAAATGTGATATAAATACACCTTAATGCATCTAAGTGGCAGCCTAAAGTAGATGCCTTCATTGCTATTAGAAGCCAACAATAACTTTGACCTTGGTTTTATACTGGAATATGAAAATTCACCTATTGATACTGTACTCTGGTAATGTGGTATGAGTGCCAGGATACCTTGTGGGGTACAGACAGTTAAATTACAATTTGTCGTACTGTACTCTGGTCATGTGGTATGAGTGCCAGGATACCTTGTGGGATACAGACAGTTAAATTACAATTTGTCTCTCAAGAACTTAATAAGAACAAAATCCATCTACCTAGCAAACAATGAAAACTCTTCAATATAAATTCATCTAATTGACAGCGATAATCTATACAGAATAAAACTTATCATTCGCATTGTAGGACCTTATATTATATGAGTACCAGTGTAGCTTGTGGGGTACAAAACTTAAATGTCATATAAATTAAAAATAATGCATCTAAATGGCAGCCTTAAGTAGATGCCTTCATTGCTATGAGTAGCCAACAATATTTTTGGCAGTGCTTTATATACAGGATAATGAAAATTCACCTATTGATGCTGTATTCTGGTCATGTGGTATGAGTGCCAGGATACCTTGTGGGGTACAGACAGTTAAATTACAATATGTCTCTCAAGAACTTAATAAGAACAAAATCCATCTACCTAGCAAACAATGAAAATTCTTCAATATAAATTCATCTAATTGACAGCGATAATCTATACAGAATAAAACTTATCATTCGCATTGTAGGACCTTATATTATATGAGTACCAGTGTAGCTTGTGGGGTACAAAACTGAAATGTCATATAAATATACCTTAAAAATAATGCATCTAAATGGCAGCCTTAAGTAGATGCCTTCATAGCTATGAGTAGCCAACAATATTTTTGGCAGTGCTTTATATACAGGATAATGAAAATTCACCTATTGATGCTGTATTCTGGTCATGTGGTATGAGTGCCAGGATACCTTGTGGGGTACAGACAGTTAAATTACAATTACAATATGTCTCTCAAGAACTTAATAAGAACTAAATCCATCTACCTAGCAAAAAATGAAAATTCTTCAATATAAATTCATCTAATTGACAGCGATAATCTATACAGAATAAAACTTATCATTCGCATTGTAGGACCTTATATTATATGAGTACCAGTGTAGCTTGTGGGGTACAAAACTTAAATGTCATATAAATATACCTTAAAAATAATGCATATAAATGGCAGCCTTAAGTAGATGCCTTCATTGCTATGAGTAGCCAACAATATTTTTGGCAGTGTTTTATATACAGGATAATGAAAATTCACCTATTGATGCTGAATTCTGGTCATGTGGTATGAGTGCCAGGATACCTTGTGGGGTACAGACAGTTAAATTACAATTACAATATGTCTCTCAAGAACTTAATTAGAACTAAATCCATCTACCTAGCAAAAAATGAAAACTCTTCAATATAAATTCATCTAATTGACAGCGATAATCTATACAGAATAAAACTTATCATTCGCATTGTAGGACCTTATATTATATGAGTACCAGTGTAGCTTGTGGGGTACAAAACTTAAATGTCATATAAATATACCTTAAAAATAATGCATATAAATGGCAGCCTTAAGTAGATGCCTTCATTGCTATGAGTAGCCAACAATATTTTTGGCAGTGTTTTATATACAGGATAATGAAAATTCACCTATTGATGCTGAATTCTGGTCATGTGGTATGAGTGCCAGGATACCTTGTGGGGTACAGACAGTTAAATTACAATTTGTCTCTCAAGAACTTAATAAGAACTAAATCCATCTACCTAGCAAACAATGAAAATTCTTCAATATAAATTCATCTAATTGACAGCGATAATCTATACAGAATAAAACTTATCATTCGCATTGTAGTCCTGACCTTATATTATATGAGTACCAGTGTAGCTTGTGGGGTACAAAACTTAAATGTCATATAAATATACCTTAAAAATAATGCATCTAAATGGCAGCCTTAAGTAGATGCCTTCATAGCTATGAGTAGCCAACAATATTTTTGGCAGTGCTTTATATACAGGATAATGAAAATTCACCTATTGATGCTGTATTCTGGTCATGTGGTATGAGTGCCAGGATACCTTGTGGGGTACAGACAGTTAAATTACAATTACAATATGTCTCTCAAGAACTTAATTAAAACTAAATCCATCTACCTAGCAAAAAATGAAAACTCTTCAATATAAATTCATCTAATTGACAGCGATAATCTATACAGAATAAAACTTATCATTCGCATTGTAGGACCTAATGTTATATGAGTACCAGTGTAGCTTGTGGGGTACAGAACTTAAATGTCATATAAATACACCTTGATGCATCTAAGTGGCAGCCTAAAGTAGATGCCTTCATTGCTATTAGAAGCCAACAATAACTTTGACCTTGGTTTTATACTGGAATATGAAAATTCACCTATTGATACTGTACTCTGGTAATGTGGTATGAGTGCCAGGATACCTTGTGGGGTACAGACAGTTAAATTACAATTACAATATGTCTCTCATGAACTTAATTAAAACTAAATCCATCTACCTAGCAAAAAATGAAAACTCTTCAATATAAATTCATCTAATTGACAGCGATAATCTATACAGAATAAAACTTATCATTCGCATTGTAGGACCTTATATTATATGAGTACCAGTGTAGCTTGTGGGGTACAAAACTTAAATGTCATATAAATATACCTTAAAAATAATGCATCTAAATGGCAGCCTTAAGTAGATGCCTTCATTGCTATGAGTAGCCAACAATATTTTTGGCAGTGCTTTATATACAGGATAATGAAAATTCACCTATTGATGCTGTATTCTGGTCATGTGGTATGAGTGCCAGGATACCTTGTGGGGTACAGACAGTTAAATTACAATATGTCTCTCAAGAACTTAATAAGAACAAAATCCATCTACCTAGCAAACAATGAAAATTCTTCAATATAAATTCATCTAATTGACAGCGATAATCTATACAGAATAAAACTTATCATTCGCATTGTAGGACCTTATATTATATGAGTACCAGTGTAGCTTGTGGGGTACAAAACTGAAATGTCATATAAATATACCTTAAAAATAATGCATCTAAATGGCAGCCTTAAGTAGATGCCTTCATAGCTATGAGTAGCCAACAATATTTTTGGCAGTGCTTTATATACAGGATAATGAAAATTCACCTATTGATGCTGTATTCTGGTCATGTGGTATGAGTGCCAGGATACCTTGTGGGGTACAGACAGTTAAATTACAATTACAATATGTCTCTCAAGAACTTAATAAGAACTAAATCCATCTACCTAGCAAAAAATGAAAATTCTTCAATATAAATTCATCTAATTGACAGCGATAATCTATACAGAATAAAACTTATCATTCGCATTGTAGGACCTTATATTATATGAGTACCAGTGTAGCTTGTGGGGTACAAAACTTAAATGTCATATAAATATACCTTAAAAATAATGCATATAAATGGCAGCCTTAAGTAGATGCCTTCATTGCTATGAGTAGCCAACAATATTTTTGGCAGTGTTTTATATACAGGATAATGAAAATTCACCTATTGATGCTGAATTCTGGTCATGTGGTATGAGTGCCAGGATACCTTGTGGGGTACAGACAGTTAAATTACAATTACAATATGTCTCTCAAGAACTTAATTAGAACTAAATCCATCTACCTAGCAAAAAATGAAAACTCTTCAATATAAATTCATCTAATTGACAGCGATAATCTATACAGAATAAAACTTATCATTCGCATTGTAGGACCTTATATTATATGAGTACCAGTGTAGCTTGTGGGGTACAAAACTGAAATGTCATATAAATATACCTTAAAAATAATGCATATAAATGGCAGCCTTAAGTAGATGCCTTCATTGCTATGAGTAGCCAACAATATTTTTGGCAGTGTTTTATATACAGGATAATGAAAATTCACCTATTGATGCTGAATTCTGGTCATGTGGTATGAGTGCCAGGATACCTTGTGGGGTACAGACAGTTAAATTACAATTTGTCTCTCAAGAACTTAATAAGAACTAAATCCATCTACCTAGCAAACAATGAAAATTCTTCAATATAAATTCATCTAATTGACAGCGATAATCTATACAGAATAAAACTTATCATTCGCATTGTAGTCCTGACCTTATATTATATGAGTACCAGTGTAGCTTGTGGGGTACAAAACTTAAATGTCATATAAATATACCTTAAAAATAATGCATCTAAATGGCAGCCTTAAGTAGATGCCTTCATAGCTATGAGTAGCCAACAATATTTTTGGCAGTGCTTTATATACAGGATAATGAAAATTCACCTATTGATGCTGTATTCTGGTCATGTGGTATGAGTGCCAGGATACCTTGTGGGGTACAGACAGTTAAATTACAATTACAATATGTCTCTCAAGAACTTAATTAAAACTAAATCCATCTACCTAGCAAAAAATGAAAACTCTTCAATATAAATTCATCTAATTGACAGCGATAATCTATACAGAATAAAACTTATCATTCGCATTGTAGGACCTAATGTTATATGAGTACCAGTGTAGCTTGTGGGGTACAGAACTTAAATGTGATATAAATACACCTTGATGCATCTAAGTGGCAGCCTAAAGTAGATGCCTTCATTGCTATTAGAAGCCAACAATAACTTTGACCTTGGTTTTATACTGGAATATGAAAATTCACCTATTGATACTGTACTCTGGTAATGTGGTATGAGTGCCAGGATACCTTGTGGGGTACAGACAGTTAAATTACAATTACAATATGTCTCTCATGAACTTAATTAAAACTAAATCCATCTACCTAGCAAAAAATGAAAACTCTTCAATATAAATTCATCTAATTGACAGCGATAATCTATACAGAATAAAACTTATCATTCGCATTGTAGGACCTAATGTTATATGAGTACCAGTGTAGCTTGTGGGGTACAGAACTTAAATGTGATATAAATACACCTTGATGCATCTAAGTGGCAGCCTAAAGTAGATGCCTTCATTGCTATTAGAAGCCAACAATAACTTTGACCTTGGTTTCATACTGGAATATGAAAATTCACCTATTGATACTGTACTCTGGTAATGTGGTATGAGTGCCAGGATACCTTGTGGGGTACAGACAGTTAAATTACAATTTTTCGTACTGTACTCTGGTCATGTGGTATGAGTGCCAGGATACCTTGTGGGGTACAGACAGTTAAATTACAATTTGTCTCTCAAGAACTTAATAAGAACAAAATCCATCTACCTAGCAAACAATGAAAATTCTTCAATATAAATTCATCTAATTGACAGCGATAATCTATACAGAATAAAACTTATCATTCGCATTGTAGGACCTTATATTATATGAGTACCAGTGTAGCTTGTGGGGTACAAAACTTAAATGTCATATAAATATACCTTAAAAATAATGCATCTAAATGGCAGCCTTAAGTAGATGCCTTCATTGCTATGAGTAGCCAACAATATTTTTGGCAGTGCTTTATATACAGGATAATGAAAATTCACCTATTGATGCTGTATTCTGGTCATGTGGTATGAGTGCCAGGATACCTTGTGGGGTACAGACAGTTAAATTACTATATGTCTCTCAAGAACTTAATTAGAACTAAATCCATCTACCTAGCAAACAATGAAAACTCTTCAATATAAATTCATCTAATTGACAGCGATAATCTATACAGAATTAAACTTATCATTCGCATTGTAGGACCTTATATTATATGAGTACCAGTGTAGCTTCTGGGGTACAAAACTTAAATGTCATATAAATATACCTTAAAAATAATGCATCTAAATGGCAGCCTTAAGTAGATGCCTTCATTGCTATGAGTAGCCAACAATAGTTTTGGCAGTGCTTTATATACAGGATAATGAAAATTCACCTATTGATGCTGAATTCTGGTCATGTGGTATGAGTGCCAGGATACCTTGTGGGGTACAGACAGTTAAATTACAATTTGTCTCTCAAGAACTTAAAGAGAAATAAATCCATCTACCTAGCAAACAATGAAAATTCTTCAATATAAATTCATCTAATTGACAGCGATAATCTATACAGAATAAAACTTATCATTCGCATTGTAGGACCTTATATTATATGAGTACCAGTGTAGCTTGTGGGGTACAAAACTTAAATGTCATATAAATATACCTTAAAAATAATGCATCTAAATGGCAGCCTTAAGTAGATGCCTTCATAGCTATGAGTAGCCAACAATATTTTTGGCAGTGCTTTATATACAGGATAATGAAAATTCACCTATTGATGCTGTATTCTGGTCATGTGGTATGAGTGCCAGGATACCTTGTGGGGTACAGACAGTTAAATTACAATTGCAATATGTCTCTCAAGAACTTAATTAAAACTAAATCCATCTACCTAGCAAAAAATGAAAACTCTTCAATATAAATTCATCTAATTGACAGCGATAATCTATACAGAATAAAACTTATCATTCGCATTGTAGGACCTAATGTTATATGAGTACCAGTGTAGCTTGTGGGGTACAGAACTTAAATGTGATATAAATACACCTTGATGCACCTAAGTGGCAGCCTAAAGTACATGCCTTCATTGCTATTAGAAGCCAACAATAACTTTGACCTTGGTTTTATACTGGAATATGAAAATTCACCTATTGATACTGTACTCTGGTAATGTGGTATGAGTGCCAGGATACCTTGTGGGGTACAGACAGTTAAATTACAATTTGTCGTAATGTACTCTGGTCATGTGGTATGAGTGCCAGGATACCTTGTGGGGTACAGACAGTTAAATTACAATTTGTCTCTCAAGAACTTAATAAGAACAAAATCCATCCACCTAGCAAACAATGAAAATTCTTCAATATAAATTCATCTAATTCAGCGATAATCTATACAGAATAAAACTTATCATTCGCATTGTAGGACCTTATATTATATGAGTACCAGTGTAGCTTGTGGGGTACAAAACTTAAATGTCATATAAATATACCTTAAAAATAATGCATCTAAATGGCAGCCTTAAGTAGATGCCTTCATTGCTATGAGTAGCCAACAATAGTTTTGGCAGTGCTTTATTTACAGGATAATGAAAATCCACCTATTGATACTGTATTCTGGTAATGTGGTATGAGTACCAGGATACCTTGTGGGGTACAGACAGTTAAATTACAATTTGTCTCTCAAGAACTTAATAAGAACAAAATCCATCTACCTAGCAAACAATGAAAATTCTTCAATATAAATTCATCTAATTGACAGCGATAATCTATACAGAATAAAAATTATCATTCGCATTGTATGACCTTATATTATATGAGTACCAGTGTAGCTTGTGGAGTACAAAACTTAAATGTCATATAAATTAAAAATAATGCATCTAAATGGCAGCCTTAAGTAGATGCCTTCATTGCTATGAGTAGCCAACAATATTTTTGGCAGTGCTTTATATACAGGATAATGAAAATTCACCTATTGATGCTGTATTCTGGTCATGTGGTATGAGTGCCAGGATACCTTGTGGGGTACAGACAGTTAAATTACAATTACAACCCAGACGAATTTAAGGCAGGAAAACCCTGGAATTCCCTGGAATATAAGCCAGGAAAAGCCTGGATTTAACCCAGGGAAATCCGGGGAAATTCCTGGGCTTGAAAATGGTAATTCGGACAGGAAAAGCCTGGTAAAGCCTGGTTTATATAACTCATTTAGAGCCAGGTTAAGGCCGGACAAGCCTGGATGGTTAACCCAGGTTTACCCCGGAAAAGCCAGGTGTCTAGTGTGTGAGTGAAGAGCCAGGAAAAACCAGGAAAAGCCTGGTATATGCACACCCAGGATTACCCAGGAAAAGCCAGGTCCCTGTTTATATCAGTGAGGAGCCAGGAAAAGCCAGGTATACATACCCAGTATTAAACCGAAAAAGCCAGGTGTCCATGCTTACCCTATATAAATTATCTTGCTGGCTTAAGTTGGCAGTTACTTTTAGCTTATAGGAGGTTAGTGTGTTTGTGGTATAGGAAATTTTCATAACTTTAAAATTATGAATTATATGTATATGTAAGGGTGTTAGCGACTGAAAATAAACGTTTGTTCTTGATCAGAGAACTCTGGGTTTGGTGTGATGACCAAACACAGAACAAGACACATAAATATGGAACACTCAACTGGATTGGATCATAAATAAATTATAATAAATAAATTATAAATATAAATAAATTATAATTATGAATAACAAACAATACACAGCTGATCTGATCCCAGTCAAAGAATTAAATAAAACGACTTAAAGTCGAGAGGTGCACCCAAATGTTAAAGTTAATACACTTAATTTATAAATCTGTTCTGGTGATTGGTGTGCTGGTGACATCAGGTACAGATCTTCCACGACATCAGATCTTCCACGACATCAGTATAGTTGAACAGAATAAATTGTATGATAAATGTCCGATCCCAACAAAATAGTATCCTTTAATTAATAAGCAATAGTGTCCCAGGGTGTCCTTTCAGTAAAATAATGTCAGTTATAACAAATGGTGTCCCGGAATATCCTTTATGGTAAAATAATATCCTCTAAGTAAGTAATATCCTTTATAGTAAATAATGTCCTTTATAGTAAAACGCGTGCCAGACTGTCAGGTGAATATCACTCCTTCCATAAAATAATGACTACAGTAACTTGATTTTATAAATTAAGGTTTAAAACAAACTATCCAGCATTAAAACTATATTTCTCGTCTTTTGCAACTGCCTTGCTCAGATACTCATGGCCAACTGCCTAACTCCCTATACCTTCACAAAACTCTTTTGTTCCTATAATATATATACACAGACCCCTTTTCCTGTGAGAGCTAATTTCCAGGAAGAACAAAGATAGTTGCTTAGCAACCCAGAAGAGAGAAATCTTAATCCCCCCCCCCCCCCCCCGACCACAAAACAACTTACAAATATACTGTACAAATGTATAGCCCTCTGTACAGTGAGCACTGCACTAATAAACAAGTAAAACTATGGTACAAAAGAAAACTTTATGTAAGAGCTGACCATCTTACAACTAGCTAATACTGGGTAAAAGGCAAGCTTGGCTTTTCCTGCCTAGCCAGGACAGCATTGCCCTCGCTTTTCCTGCCTAGTGTGGACTTGTGAGGCTGGGTGAAGCCAGGAAAAGGCTGGACTTTCAAAGTCCTGGCTTTTCCTGCCTAGCCAGGACAGCATTGCCCTCGCTTTTCCTGCCTAGTGTGGACTTGTGAGGCTGGGTGAAGCCAGGAAAAGGCTGGACTTTCAAAGTCCTGGCTTTTCCTGCCTAGCCAGGACAGCATTGCCCTCGCTTTTCCTGCCTAGTGTGGACTTGTTAGGCTGGGTGAAGCCAGGAAAAGGCTGGACTTTCAAAGTCCTGGCTTTTCCTGGCTACCTGAGGCAGGAATAAAGCTTGGATATCCAGGGAAACCCGGGGTTTTCTTGACTCTTGCTTAAAAGCCAGGATTTATTTTCGTCTGGGTATATGTCTCTCAAGAACTTAATTAGAACTAAATCCATCTACCTAGCAAACAATGAAAACTCTTCAATATAAATTCATCTAATTGACAGCGATAATCTATACAGAATAAAACTTATCATTCGCATTGTAGGACCTTATATTACATGAGTACCAGTGTAGCTTGTGGGGTACAAAACTTAAATGTCATATAAATATACCTTAAAAATAATGCATATAAATGGCAGCCTTAAGTAGATGCCTTCATTGCTATGAGTAGCCAACAATATTTTTGGCAGTGCTTTATATACAGGATAATGAAAATTCACCTATTGATGCTGTATTCTGGTCATGTGGTATGAGTGCCAGGATACCTTGTGGGGTACAGACAGTTAAATTACAATTACAATATGTCTCTCAAGAACTTAATTAGAACTAAATCCATCTACCTAGCAAAAAATGAAAACTCTTCAATATAAATTCATCTAATTGACAGCGATAATCTATACAGAATAAAACTTATCATTCGCATTGTAGGACCTAATATTATATGAGTACCAGTGTAGCTTGTGGGGTACAGAACTTAAATGTGATATAAATACACCTTAATGCATCTAAGTGGCAGCCTAAAGTAGATGCCTTCATTGCTATTAGAAGCCAACAATAACTTTGACCTTGGTTTTATACTGGAATATGAAAATTCACCTATTGATACTGTATTCTGGTAATGTGGTATGAGTGCCAGGATACCTTGTGGGGTACAGACAGTTAAATTGCAATTTGTCTCTCAAGAACTTAATAAGAACAAAATCCATCTACCTAGCAAACAATGAAAATTCTTCAATATAAATTCATCTAATTGACAGCGATAATCTATACAGAATAAAACTTATCATTCGCATTGTAGGACCTTATATTATATGAGTACCAGTGTAGCTTGTGGGGTACAAAACTGAAATGTCATATAAATTAAAAATAATGCATCTAAATGGCAGCCTTAAGTAGATGCCTTCATTGCTATGAGTAGCCAACAATATTTTTGGCAGTGCTTTATATACAGGATAATGAAAATTCACCTATTGATGCTGTATTCTGGTCATGTGGTATGAGTGCCAGGATACCTTGTGGGGTACAGACAGTTAAATTACTATATGTCTCTCAAGAACTTAATTAGAACTAAATCCATCTACCTAGCAAACAATGAAAACTCTTCAATATAAATTCATCTAATTGACAGCGATAATCTATACAGAATAAAACTTATCATTCGCATTGTAGGACCTAATATTATATGAGTTCCAGTGTAGCTTGTGGGGTACAGAACTTAAATGTGATATAAATACACCTTAATGCATCTAAGTGGCAGCCTAAAGTAGATGCCTTCATTGCTATTAGGAGCCAACAATAACTTTGACCTTGGTTTTATACTGGAATATGAAAATTCACCTATTGATACTGTATTCTGGTAATGTGATATGAGTGCCAGGATACCTTGTGGGGTACAGACATTTAAATTAAAATTTGTCTCTCAAGAACTTAACAAGAACTAAATCCTTCTACCTAGCAAACAATGGATATTCCTTGATATGAATTCACCGATTGACCGCGGTTATCTATACAGTAAAATTTGTATTCGCATTGTAGGACTTAAGATTATATGAGTACAAGTGTAGCTTGTGGGGTACAGAACTTTAATGTGATATAAATATACCTTAATGCATCTAAGTGGAAGCCTTAAGTAGATGCCTTCATTGCTATGAGTAGCCAACAATATTTTTTACAGTGCTTAATATACTGGATAATAAATATTAACTTGTTGATACTGTACTCTGGTCATGTGGTATGAGTGCCAGGATACCTTGTGGGGTACAGACAGTTAAATTACAAGTTGTTGTACTGTACTCTGGTCATGTGGTATGAGTGCCAGGATACCTTGTGGGGTACAGACAGTTAAATTACAATTTGTCGTACTGTACTCTGGTCATGTGGTATGAGTGCCAGGATACCTTGTGGGGTACAGACATTTAAATTAAAATTTGTCTCTCAAGAACTTAATAAGAACTAAATCCTTCTACCTAGCAAACAATGGATATTCCTTGATATGAATTCACCGATTGACCGCGGTTATCTGTACAGTAAAATTTGTATTCGCATTGTAGGACTTAAGATTATATGAGTACAAGTGTAGCTTGTGGGGTACAGAACTTTAATGTGATATAAATATACCTTAATGCATCTAAGTGGAAGCCTTAAGTAGATGCCTTCATTGCTATGAGTAGCCAACAATATTTTTTACAGTGCTTAATATACTGGATAATAAATATTAACTTGTTGATACTGTACTCTGGTCATGTGGTATGAGTGTCGGGATACCTTGTGGGGTACAGACTGTGAAATTAAATTACAATTTGTCTCTCAAGAACTTAACAAGAAATTAAACTTTCGACCTAGCAGACAATGGCAGTTCCTTGATGTGAATTCATCTAATTGACAGCTGTATTCTGTTCAGGAAAATACTTTTTTACTCCCATTGTAGGACCTAAGATTATATGAGTTCAAGTGTAGCTTGTGGGGTACAGAACTTTAATGTAATATAAATATACCTTAATGCATCCTTGTTGCAGCCTAAAGTAGATGCCTTCATTGCTATTAGAAGCCAACAATAACTTTGACCCTGGCTTTATACTGGATAATGAAAATTCACCTATTGATACTGTATTCTGGTAATGTGGTATGAGTGCCAGGATACCATGTGGTGTACAGAAAGTGAAATAAAACTTCAATTTGGCTCAAAAGAACTAAATCCTTCTACCTAGCAAACAATGAAAACTCTTCAATATAAATTCATCTAATTGACAGCGATAATCTATACAGAATAAAACTTATCATTCGCATTGTAGGACCTAATATTATATGAGTACCAGTGTAGCTTGTGGGGTACAAAATTCAAATGTGATATAAGTATACCTTAATGCATCTAAGTTGCAGCCTAAAGTAGATGCCTTCGTTGCTATAAGATGCCAAACAATAACTTTGACCGAGGTTTTATACTGGAATATGAAAATTCACCTATTGATGCTGTATTCTGGTCATGTTGTATGAGTGCCAGGATACCTTGTGGGGTACAGAGAGTGAAATTAAATTACAATTTTTCTCTAAAGAACTTAAATTTTCGACCCAGCAAACAATGGAAATTCCTTGATATGAATTCATCTAATTGATAGCGATAATCTGTACAGGAAAATACTTATTATTTGCATAATTATAGGACCTAAATATAATTTGAGAACCAGTGTATGGCTTGTGGGGTACAGAACTATAATGTGATATTAGTATACCTTAATGTATCTAATAGCACCCTAAAGTAGAAACCTTCATTTACCTTGTGGGATACAGACAGTGAGATTCCATTTGTTTCTCATGACCTTAACCTTCAACCTTGCAAACAATGCAAATATTACTTTGATAAATAAAGTATTAACTGGAGATGACTTCATGGGCCATTCCACGTTAGAGCCAAATTTGACCCAAAAAAATCGATCTCCTCCTCAATCGGACATGTCGCTTAAGTCAGAAAAATATTTACTTTATGCCTTGGCAATCTGCAGTTGTGTCATGACAATTGGTTTAGCTACTCTCATGCTGTATGAGATAGCATGCTTAAGTACGCATCACGTAAGTTGCGCAGAGAAAAGAACAAAATTCTACTTCTTTGAAGAAACCAAGAAATCCTGTGGAGTGTTATGGAAAAAGGACATGTGGAGGAATAAATTCAAGGCCAACTCTGATTGAAATATGTTATATGTAGGTTTTGGCAATGATACTACGTCATGCGTCTTGCATTGTAGAAAACAATCTAAGACCAAGTGATAGTTCACTGGAGGATGGAGGGCTTGGATACCATATTGGGGGAAATGAGCCCATTTGACAAACCTGATTGGCTTCTTCACTTTTCCGCAGCAAATCTGCCATAATCAAAGGAAGGCTTCTGATAAATGTACAAGACCATAGTATCAACTGAAATTGTTGAATATCGAGATAGAGATAATTACACTTAACAGAATGAATTGTGTATTAATTGCAACAAACCCTGCATCGAACAGTCAGATGCGTATTCCTACGTCAGGACACTACGGGAGAGAGAACAAGGAAATCTTCAAATAACAGTGACTAATGGCAATAATGCGACAGTTTGTTTCAGTATTGGATCATAGAAACGAAGAATGGTAAAATGTGGCCAAGACATACATACAAAGTATGCCAAACTGTAGCGGCTGGACGACACAATTTGGGGGAATCCCGAAGTGACGTCAATTGTGACATCACTATAAATTACCCCACAGCTGTGGCCTCGCTAACCATTTAGTATATACACCAGCAGAAAACCAGCACATTTAAGATCTGAAGACATTTATGGTTCGCTTATTATTACCTAATTTGACCAAAAGGTAGAAATTTAGGACAATCTTACCTAGGTAAGAGAGAACAAGGAAAACTTCATGTAGCCAACCGGAGACTAATGCAATAATGCAACAGTCTCTGCATGAGAGTCCCATGCTATGGACCACAAAATGCGCCTTAAATATGACATTTTGGCGGGGCATAATTTCCACCCATTAAATTTGGCAAATTAGATCATTGGGAATGGTTGTGTTTGTAATGCGGAATGTGAAATCGAATATCCAGAAAATAATTACCTCAGCCCATGCTCCCCCCTCCTCCACCGGTGAATATTTTTTATCCAACTGTTGAAAGTGATTTTCCCTCAACCGACCAGTGTTGGGGCCAAGGCCTCACTGCCTCCTTTATAATCACAATCCCCATTTATTGGGCCACTTCTAATAGGGCTCCTGGTATCAGTGGTTCCAGAATTCACGTTTGGAAAAGACCAAACTGAAGTGATAGTGATCAGGTACTGGTAGAGGGGCATAGGGGCAGGAACCCCCCCCCCCCAGAACTGTTCAAGAAATAATTTTCAGGGTTTCTACATGCAAACTGGTAATATGTTAAGTCCAAAATCAAAAATCTTTTTAAGTTATTTTGATTGCCCTCGGGAGGGTGGGGGTGGGGGGTATCTACCCGTGGTCCTGAAGAGGGGTCTCAGAGAAGGGGACAATCCTTCCCCCTTGGAAAGTTGCTGCATTTAAGAGAGTTTGAATTTTCTATAAATTTGGTAGTTTTTTAGTATGCTAAGCCCCCTCGTGGCCCCCAGGATCCACCAGTATTAACAATTTCATCTGAAAGTAGCTATGGGAATAAATAGTGAGAGTTAATAACTAGAAATGTGCATAAAAATTGCATGTAAAACAAGCCTATCAACAGTATCCACAGTGGTACTGGGGGTGATGAGTTCTTCACAACGATACTGCATTCTTCTTATTTCATGAATCCCCTGATCTCATTTGTTTGCCCTGTACATGCCTACCAAGGAAGGACCAATCAGAGATCCTATAGAACTTATGGCATTCAAAAGCTTGAGCTGAAAGAGTCACAAAGTTACAATCAAATTTGTGGCTTAACTCAGTTTGTTGATATTGCACATATAGAAGGTAGCAATGTCCTCACATAAGGACACACAGCAATTAAAGCTGCCTTAGGGGAAGTAATTGACCCTTTCATGGTGGATTAGCTTTCTGCTAAGGTCTTTTATTAGCTGAAACACAAAGACTTCAGTCCTTTATTTCAGTAGGCAAGGGGATTCAAATTAACTACACATGGCCTACCTTGATTGGCAGAAGGGTGAGGGTGGGAGCAGGGAGCTGCTGTTAGAGTAGCAGCTCCCTGGTGGGAGGGTACGTATCATGTTTTACTTTATTAGGTATTACTGTGTGGCAGTGGACAGTACTTGTGTCAGGGAGCTGCTACTAGCAGCTCCCTGCTTGTGTCAAACAACTTTTCTCTGGGAATTAATTTTACTGAACAGTATTATCTATCTGCATGCCTATCGTATTTCAATTCAAGCTTACAATTGGTAATATCAAATTAAAGTCCAATTCACAGTTTGCTTATGAATTTCTGAAAACAAACTTCCGAAGTAGATTCAATGTTTGTTAACCTAAATTCACTCTGACCAGGTGGGTATATGGAGAAAAGCTGTCACAATCGAAAGAAATATTTCTGTTGCCCTTATGGCGGTATCGATTTACCCTAATATCACTGTGACTGCCTATTTTAGTAAGGTTCATTACACAAATGTAAACAAAATAGTCTTCAATGCAGTCCCATTCGTATCGAACACTATTTAAAATTCCACGGAGGAAACGTCTGAAATCACCTGCGTATTCATTGCAATGGAAGCAAATTACACAATTTGCAAGCTACATCGGTAAAACCGATAGAAAGATACCTTTCAAGAGAAGGAACAGCTTAAACATGAAAGTGATAGTAAAGGCCTAGGTTTATAACGGTCATAAACAACACAGAGAGATTTGATTGGCGGGTTATCTGTTTGGCGGGACTTGCATATATTGATTGAAGTTTGTAGAATCTACACCCTCCTTAAAAATTATGGCAGCATTTATTCAGTTCAGCATTTTTAACGACAGATAACTCAATAAAACTAATGACTATTGATATGAAAAATGCACAGAAATGTGTTATTTTCACTGACATTTCAGTGCAATAAACTGGGATGGTCAAAGTTTAAATTTGGCAAACCCTGAATGAGACTGTTAAACAATTTATGGAAACATAGTAGCAATTGCTGCAGATTCTCAATATTCTATAATACAAAATCACTGAGCGTTATTTATCATCAGTCTCATGTTGTGCTGTAAATGTAATTGTCTTCTTGAAAGCTTTGTTCACTTCAGTCTTGTTATCATTTATGAGACATTAAATTCCTGCAAATGTTTCTCCATTACTAGTTTGGACAGTATTTCAGAATGGGAAAGTTATTGCACCTAATTATGTCTTGAACTTAAGTATTGTGTTGCCAATTTTGAAGAAACGAGGTCTAATTTTCTAACCATACTAGAAGATATGTAAACAAGCTTCTTTTCTTCTAAGACGTATTTCTGTGTGACTGATCAATTTTCAAAATTTTTTATGTGTATATAGGCTAATGAACAAGTGGATCAGTTGCTCATTAAATAATTGCATATATGCAAGAAAAGAGTTCGGGCATTTCGTCAGCAGACAAATGTTCTTTGTGGGATTGCATAGCCAGATGTGGGAATTGCAAACACTGCATTGCCCTGATGAATTATTTATGGGTTAGGGGCAAAAATATAAGCACACTTTTAAAAAATAGCCCATATGATGAAATGTTTCAATTTATACTGTCAGTCCACTTCGTTTTAACATTTTGTACACTAACTTGGTTGAAATATTACGAGGTTGAGCTTTGACACCGGTTGCATGATACAAATGCGTCAGCTATCCCAGAAAGCAATTTGAGGAATTCACAGATAATCCATGTGTACAGATTTCCTGTAGACATTTGTTTCAGTTGTTCATGTGATCTGATTGGGCAACTGAAGTCGAGCAGGTAAACATGTGTTTGAGTAACCATAGAAATGAAGTTACACATATTGTTCATGAAGACTGTGTTTGAGCCCGATTTGGGCCATTTGATCCCTAAAACCGTGTAAGAGTCATAGAAAAGAACAGATTTATCAACTCCAAATAGTAACTTCTTTTTGCTTCATCATAAATACATAGTACTAGTTTCAGAATAAAAGGTTCAGAAATGGAGCGGCTGCAAAATTGTTTTAGACTCAGAAAACCACATAGAAATAATAACAGTTAACTTTGTTACATTAAACACTTTTACAGTGTTGCAAACACAGTGTTGCAAAGTGAATCTTGAATTAGCATTAATAGCTTAGCAGCTCAACACATTTGAGAGATAGAAAGATGACAACAAAGCATTAAAGAAGTGGTAACTACTTTGCACACATGTTAAATATATTTCAATTATATATTCAATTATGTTCAATAAAAACCAAAATAACTGATAATAGCAAATACAAACAAGTGATAACTAATAATAACCATAATAACAAATGTGAAAAACATTGTACTCTTTGTGTTACAGGGGAAAATGAAACAAAATACAGCAATACCTGTGTTTTCTATAGGTGAAGCTGGCATTGCCAATGTAGGAAAATACTCTGTACTTTGTTATTTTGTACAAAAATAATGGAAAGCATATGCTTATGTTCAATGCCGAACTGTGTATTCTCCTATAATGCTCGTTTCCCCCACCCCCACCCCCACATCACCCATTATCAGACACGATTTTGATCTTTTCTGCAAAAAAATTGTAGCAGAAAGTGTACTCAGTGAATACCTAACTGTGTATTCTCGGATAATGCAAGTGAAGCTGGCATTGTCACTCTAGGAAACTACTTTGGACTTTGTTATTTTGTACAAAAATAATGGAAAGCATATATGCTTATGTTCAATACAGAACTGTGTATTTTCTATAATGCTTGTGTCCCCCACCCCCCTCCCCTACCACATCACCCAGTATCAGACATGATTTTGATCTTTTCTGCAAAAAAAAATGGTAGCAGAAAGTGTACTCAGTGAATACTTAACTGTCTATTCTCGCATAATGCAAGTGAAGCTGACATTGTTACTCTATGAAAATACTTTGGAATTTTGTACAAAGATGGTGGAATGTGTATATGCTTCATGCATAACTGTTTATTCTCCTATAATGCTTGTGCCCCCACCTACGCACAATCAGATACACGTTTGGATTTTTTTCAGAAAAAAATTATATTCTCCAATAATGCCAATGCAGTTGGCATTGCCACTCTAGGAAAATACTCTGGACTTTATCATTTGTACAAAGATGGTGGAATGCTCATATGCTTCATGCATAACTGTATATTCTCCTATAATGCTCGTGCACCCACCTACACACAATTAGATACACTTTTTGACTTTTATTCTAAAAACAAAAAATTATATTCTCCAATAATGCCAGTGCAGCTGGCATTGCCACTCTAGGAAAATACTTTGGAATTTTGTCATTTTGTACAAAGATGGTGGAATATGCTCAATGCAAAATTATAATCTCCAATAATGCCAATGCACAATGATGATGGAATGCATATAAGCTTAATGCATTACTGTATATTCTCCTATAATGATCGTGCCCCCACCTACACACAATTAGATACACTTTTGGACTTTTTTTCTGAATTAAAATTATATTCTCCATTATTGCCAGTGCAGCTGGTATTGCCACTCTAGGAAAATACTCTGGACTTTGTCATTTTGTACAAAGATGGTGGAATATGCTCAATGCAAAATTATAATCTCCAATAATGCCAATGCACAATGATGATGGAATGCATATAAGCTTAATGCATTACTGTATATTCTCCTATAATGATCGTGCCCCCACCTACGCTCAATTAGATACACTTTTGGACTTTTTTCTGAATTAAAATTATATTCTCCATTATTGCCAGTGCAGCTGGTATTGCCACTCTAGGAAAATACTCTGGACTTTGTCATTTTGTACAAAGATGGTGGAATATGCTCAATGCATAACTGTTTATTCTCCTATAATGCTCGTGCCCCCACCTACACACAATCAGATACACTTTTGGACTTTATTTCTGAAGAAAAAAAATTATAATCTCCAATAATGCTGATGCACAATGATGATGGAATGCATATAAGCTTAATGCATTACTGTATATTCTCCTATAATGATCGTGCCCCCACCTACACACAATTAGATACACTTTTGGACTTTTTTTCCAAAAAAATTATATTCTCCAATAATGGTAATGCAGCTGGCATTGTCACTCTAGGAAAATACTTTGGAATTTTGTCATTTTGTACAAAGATGGTGGAATATGCTCAATGCATAACTGTTTATTCTCCTATAACGTTAGTGCCCCCACCTACACACAATCAGATACACTTTTGGACTTTATTTCTGAAAAAAAAAAAATTATAATCACCAATAATGCCAATGCACAATGATGATGGAATGCATATGGAATGCATTACTGGATATTCTCCTATAATGATCGTGCCCCCACCCACACACAATCAGATACACTTTTGGACTTTGTTTCTGAAAAAATTATATTCTCCAATAATGCCAATGCAGCTAGCATTGCCACTCCAGGAAAATACTTTAGACTTTGTCATTAGTACAAAAATAATGGAAAGCGTATATGCTCTTGTTTATGTTAAATAGTTTAGTTTAGAGACCAAAGATGAAGAAGCCTGACATTAGCTTATTTGAGGCCATATATACGTGTTAGATCGTGGATGAACACCGGCTTATTTCAAGCCTTCTCTTTACGATAAGTGTTCAAAGGATAACGAGGCAGGTGTGTGATTTTGCTCCCATTCCTGCTACCGGGATGGCCATTTAATGTCCCCGTCCTACGGACTACAGTGTATACCCCAGCATCTGACCACTGTCTCAAATACTGAGGTAGGCAAAGGCACCCCATTTGACATCAATGCAGTGCAGCCATGACAAACAAAGTTGTTTCAAAACCAAATGCACAACTGTGTATTGTTCTATATAATGCTCATGCCCCCCCCCCCACCCCCACAACCTGCTATCAGATACAATTCTGGCCATTTTTTCCCTGCAAAAACAAAAGTGCAGCAGAAAGTGTACTCAGTGAATACCTAACTGTGTATTCTCTAATAATTTATCAATCTATCAGACACACTTCTGGACTTTTTTTCTGAACAAAAAATTGTAGCAGAAAGTGTACTCAGAATGTGCACTCAGTATTCTCTAATAATGCCAGTGCAGCTGGCATTGCCACTTTATGAAAATATGCTGGACTTTTGTCATTTTGTAAAAAGATGGTGGAATGTGTATATATGCCTAATGCATTAAACTGTATATTCTCCTATAATGCTTGTGTTTTCTATAACTGAAGCTGGCATAGCCAGTCTAGGTACATACTTCAGATTAGACACACTTTTGGACTTTTTTTCTGCAGCAAAAAATGGAACAGAAAGTGTACTCAGTAAAAAACCTTACTGTGTATTCTATAATAATGCCAGAGAAGCTGGCATTGCCAATCTAGGAAACTACTCTGGACTTTGTCATTTTGTACGAATATGGTGGAATGTGTATATGCTTAATGCATAACTGTATATTCTCTGTACTCAGTATTCTCTAATAATGCCAGTGCAGCTGGCATTGCCACTTTATGAAAATACGCTGGACTTTTGTCATTTTGTAATAATGCTTGTCCCCAATTTTGTATAATACTTGTCCCCAATGTCCCCGCCCCCCCCCCCCTCCACAAACTCTCAGACACAATTCTGGACTATTTTCTCAACAGAAAAAATGTAGCAGAAAGATAGCAGATATTGTACTCAAAAAGTGTACTCAGTATTCTCTAATAAACCATTGCCACTCTAGGAAAATACTTATACTTTGGCATCTACACAAAGCCAAAAAATAAAAAAATGTGGCGTCTAAATGCTTGGCAGTTTTAATGATGACGAAATGTTTCTAATGCAATCCTTAATGTTTTTCCAGGTCCTTCCTGAAAAATTGGCTGGATAATTTTCCATGCATACTAAAATCTTATCCTTTCCAGGAAGGGTCCCTCTCTTGATGTATTTCTTGAAGTGTTTAGTTAAAATATCCTTGTCTTCTTCTGGCCACTTTCTTGGAATGCCTTTTAAAGAGAGAAATGCAAAAATACAGGAAAACTAAGTCACTTCATTTATCAATATAATTGTTATTTTCAAAATTAGACAGTGATTCAAGGTCGAAAATTTTTGTGGCATTGCAAAAAACATAAATGGATAACTTCTATCAGTCATGCAACATACCAAAACAAATTCCTTGACTCTTTGAGATATTAATATTTTCATACTGTATACTCATCAATTTCAGAAGGTGGAATTCATAGTTTATGACACATTCCTGTCAGAAACAACACATGAAGTGGCTAGGACGCATATGATAGACTATTCTCTTATCAAAGGACAAGATAACAATTTAAACTTAACAAGGACATGTCTTAGTAAGTATGCAGTATCTATATAATACTTGAAAACAAGAAATATATCAATATTTAGGTAATAGAAGTTTGCAACTTTCTGCATCCTTTTGTATGATTTTCACAACCTCATTGACCTCACAATGCCATAACGTCATACAAAAGAAGAAATCTAACTTCAAATGGTGAAATTAAAGGAAAAAAGTTAGAACTTTCAACATTGTCTCAAAGAAATTTTCTGAAAAAGAATTGCTGAATATCTTAGTTTGCTTTTTTGTGATTGATACATGTAGAAAACTTGATGGACATGTCACAAGGGTGGAAAATGGCGACAAAATGCAAAAAGCTGCTTAAAGTTTGCTGCAAAGGAGCTAACCACTCTTCAAAAAGCAGGACAGATATAGAAAAATAAATGTACTTAAAATAAGTTTGTTTCAATCGACTATCACCAACCATAGCAAATTTTATGCCTCAAGTTTAAGCATTTTGTTATGAAACTAGGCTGTGCTAGTGCTTCTCAATTTGTGTTTCCAAGATGAGCATTTGGAAAGTTAGTTAGTTATTCTCATTTTTTCTCCATCACCAGGTGAGAAAGAAATCCATAAACATACAAAGTATGCAGACAGTCCATCTGTCTACTCAGTAGCCTTCATCACTCAATATACATCAAAGCCACAACTAACATTTCTTACCGGAAGTGTTTTTTGGTTTCCTTTCTGTTTTTGAGGTACTTGGCTGAGCATCCTTAGCTCTATTACACATCTGTTCAGAATGTTCAGGAATTTCTGTAAAACAGAAATAAAATTATGCATTACATTTACAGCAGCACACATAAAACTAATACACATCAAAACTTTGATTCATTCAATGAAGTAGGTCTTTAGATCAAAGCCACAACAAGTGACATTTCTCACCTGAAGTCATTTTATCCATCTTTTCATTCTGCTCAATTGTTTCACCTTCCTCCTCCAAGACCTGAGTAAGTTCTGTAGAGGAAACATTTTTTCTATGAAATTAGCTCAGCAACCTACATAACACTCAGAAAGTAACATGATTTCTCATAAAATGTAAGGATTGTTTTATACAAGATTTGGAAGACCCTAACTAATGTTATAAGAGTTGTTAAGTATGTCATACTTATAGTAGACTAATTGGTTCACTGCCCTCATTCTTTAACATTTACCCAGCTTTCATATTAGCAAACTTTGAATCCAATAGTACATCAACAGTAATTGATCCAAACATAAATGTTAGGCAAACTTAAGATGCACCTATGAACATGCTTTTTTTTTTTATATATACATTTTCCACACAAACAACAAATTCAACCCGCAGCTACCATCTATATTGCAGTTTAGTGACTTGAATCTAGAGAATGAAGGATATGTCTTTAAAACTAATGACCCAAGGTAAAGACTAGTATCAGAAATACATTCTCAAATAGGTGGTGTCATCTTCAAAGATCTGTAGTACAAAATGCCCCAGCATTGTCAGCAGACTTTTGCATGATGTCACTTTTATTTCATATTTTGTTTTGGTGCGTTTCATCTGTGAGTCAAAATCTACACATATACGATAGTTGTGCAGTAGTTCTGCTCTCCTACGTGCGGTGATTTATTTATACAGCCCAGCCATCTCACTGCAGTTTTAACTTCTGTAAACATACCTATTTCGTCCAACGAGATCTCGTCTAAGGTCCTCCCAACAAAATTTGAAGACTTGCCCGAGTCGACTGCCATGAGTAGTTTTGCTACTTTTGCCTTTTCTAGGGTGCTGCTTGGAAGCCTATAATGTTGATGGTGAACAGCCATAGAATGGCCCGAGTGCTCAGCAAGCCATTGAGCTTGGTGCTCCCCCAGGGCAAACACTTGTACCTCACTTCAAAGCCTTCCTTATCGCACTTTAGTTCAACATGATGGACGCAGTCCTGGTGTGGGGTGATCCTTTTATGAAACTACACAAAAAGAGATAACATCACAAAACATATAACATCATGAAAACACATGCAATGACTTTGAGAGCAGTTAAAAGCAGAAGCAAAATGATGTTTTAGACATCCTAACCTGAAATAAACCTATACATACGTCACCCAATACTGGCTCCATGTAGTTCCAAGTAGCTAGCTCATCTTTTAAGTGAGAAGTACTGAAATAATGTAAGAAATGCCACTTCAACTAAAATTACAGAAATGTCCATTGGGCATTTCCATGAAAAAGTGGACATGGGCTCAAAATATAAAATCTGCAATCACATTTTGTCATTGGTTAAATGTTGTTGTAAACATATCCAAGTTTGTGGAATCAATATGATACCTTCCTAAATATTGATTGAATTTTAGAATTTTGCATATGAAGTGAAAGGATGCTGTAATACAAATTTTGTGCACAAATTATTAACAGATTTGTTTTTGTTCTCCTAAGAAATTAAATGGTAATACTCAACTGATTTGTTCATTTATTGCTTACATAGTGCACTAACTTCAGATATCACTACCAACCTTTTGAATATATAATCAAAAATAATATATTTTTTGCTTTATTCAAACCTCTATGTACTGTAGCTGATGTAACATGAGTTATTGAAATTATTTTTTCCCCATACATCAAATATGACACTATTAAAAATCTCATAATTGGATTTTGGTTTCTACTCATCATCTCAAATGTGAAACAAGTAAAGAAATGATGTGCACCCCACTATGTTTAAGTCGGGTAGGTGATGCAAATGGTAACATGAGTTACCATGTTACGTGAGTTACCATACAGTATTATCATGCTTATAATGTCAGTGTAGTAGACAATTATGCTACCAAGGTATAACTCAAAAGTAAAACTTAAAAACCAAAAGTAGTGAACAACCGTGACCATTTCAAGTTTTCTACGGAGTTGTTGAGAAATGGACAATAATTCATTCCCAATGAATTATGGCTTAAAACTGTAAATATGTTATTGAAGTTCAGTTAGTTTTTATCAGAGTCAAAATTTGAGAACTCAAATTTGAATTGGTGGTTTTCACTGTTTAATAATCATTGTTAATATTAGTGTTTACAAGGGTCCAAAAATCAGGAACCGGGTACCTGAGAGCCATTACCCATCGAGTCTCCGGCAAAAAAATTACCCTTGTGTATCGCGATTTTCAAGAAACTACATATTGGATGCTATACTAAATTAATTATATTCTCCACTGACAATGTTTTCATGTCCAAATACGTGTAAGATTAGACCTATATAAAACCTTCCTCAACAATTTCTATTTGCTTGTTTCTTTCATTAACTTGTTAATAAATTAACATCACTACTAACATCGCACTGCCGTCGCTGCTTATGTTTGCTCTCCCATATAAATATCCAATTTAGCTCTTAAACAGTTTTTACCACTACTATCTAATATGCAGGCCCAGGGTTCGCCGCGCGATTGCGTGATTCCCGCAGTTTGATCGTATTTGGAATAACAATTAGTTAAAAACCACTTGCGATTATTACTATTTTTTAGTTATCCCGTCTATAATCCATTAATAACATCTGGTAAATGTCAGTCTTTCCATTTATGAAATAAATGAATGAAAAAATAATAATTGTGAAAATTCTTTCAATTTCTTCCACATGGTAGCCTAACACCTCACTAAGTCAATCGGGTAATCTAGCCTAACCATCTGTTTATTTGCTGAAATTGTGACACAGTTATAAGATATCTATGGAATACTTATATTATTGCTATTATCTTCGACCACATGGTAGCCTAACACCACACTAAGTCAATGGGAAAATCTTGCATAACCATCGGTATGCAAAAAAAAATGTCACACTTTGCATAGGATTCGGGTAATAAGTTAGGAACCGGGTAGTATCACGACGGGTGGGTACCCGGATACCCCTGCAAACACTCGTTAATATGCGTGTTAATGTCTTACAATTTAACCCTTTCGTATGCTAAAAGGAATTTTGATTTTGGTACATTAAGCTAGGCCAGATATAAGAAACGGGGGCTGCTAATGCTGTTAGACAGTGTTAGACATAGTAACCCATAACCATATAGATACATCCAACATGAAATATTCCTCAATACTATCACAGGGCCTATTTAACCTCGCCACTTGCAATTTAACAAACTTTATCATTGATGTCAATTGTTTTGGCCATTTCCTCCAGTGTTCATTGGCTCTACTGTTGAATGATATGGAGCACTGTAGTGATTCCTACATAATATGAAACTGCAAATAAGTTAATAACAGTTACACTGTGTTACAAAGTGAACACAAGAAGTAATTTTATTAAAGCTTGAAACTGTTACATAAAAATTAGTAAGATTGAATTGTGTCAGCAACTTATTTTTTATTAACTGTTATGCGTGGACAAATTGTAACGTGAGTTACCGTGTCTTGCATCATTTTTATGCAACCGGACAATGATATAGGAATTTTTTGGCAACCTATATGTTTACTATAGTAGGTAAGGTATAACTACCAAATTTCACTTGTCTTAGAGTTCACTTAGTATGAGGACACTTTTTAAGTAAAATTTGTTTACCAGTTTTGGCGCTTTTAGATATGTACGTGAGTTACCGACTCAATTTTCCCTATACAATCTACATGAAGCAAAGTTTTGATTTTTTTTTTTTTTTTTTGTTTACTTAGGTATGCCGTCAGCATTGTGGTAACTACTATAGAAGAAGTAATGTTGTGTTAGTAAAATATATGGTACAAAGAGAAGACGAAAAACATATTACCGTGGAAATGCAAAACTTGACAAAAAAAGTTAGTTTATGACTAACTCAAAAAATAAATAAGATAAAACAACAAGAGCAGCAATATCTCAAAGACAACAGTACTTAGCCGTGTGTTAAAGGTTAATAACCACTGTGGTTTCTCAAGTTCTGTAATAGTAATATGCATGATACCAAGTTTAATGTAACCATCATGTAATGTACCTGTTAAAATCTAACTTAAATTTGCAGTTCTACAATTTGCATATTCACACATTTGACCCTGTGAGGCTGTGACCCCGTTAATAAATATGATATACAAGGAACCAAAACATTTAAGGTCTGATACAATGCTACCAGTGAAATAAACTTCTCTTCTTTAGACTGTACTGAGAGTTTCACATTTTAATCAGATAACTTGACTATCTATAAAGCAGACTGTATGTGCTAATACCATGGAAGCGCTACAGTAATACAATGTACCTGGCAGTTAACAAACCTTTGAAGTCAAAACTAAAAGAAACCCCCCTCCACCCCCAACATGACCCCCCAAAAAAGTAAATGGTTTATTCATAAAGTGCCCATTTGTTGTGAATAAAATGAGACTACTGTAGGAGGGGGGCATACAGTGTATTCCTATGTCAAGTACACAAAGTCACAGTCATACCAGCTCCCATGCACACACCAATTTAAATTAGGTACTACTGTGATATAGATGGTCATTTAATTATCAGAAATATTCTCAGAATGAAACGGCTGGATTATGTCCCATAAGTAAATAATTAACTGTTTATTTTAATAATAGGTAGAAAGTAAATAGAAGAACTCTAAAATATGACTTGTATGATTTTTTTTCCTTTTTTTTTCCTTTTAGCATATGAGATGTGATGCTCTCAAAGTGAATATTTATTAAATAATTTTGTGATTTAAAGAAATACTGTAAAACAGTTTGAGAAAGACACATCATTGAAAAAATATTCAATAATGCCTGTCAAATAAAGGTACAAACTAACGTGATCCAGAGTAGTTAAGACTCACATCAACTTTTTTTATTAATAAATAAGTTAATTTGAATGATTAGTTCATTTAATTTGTTATTTTGAGGTTAACAGTAAGAGGCTGGTTTAGAAACTTGGTAGCTCCCTACATTCAAGGTACATTGATATTGCAGTTCTCTGTCAGAAACTGTTGGCTTTATGTAAAAGGTAAGTTTTTGCAGCTTCAAAATCTTTTGCAGGGTTTTGCTTCAAATTAAATTGTGAGTTTTGTTGAAATACAAACAGAGACATCATGGTGAAATTTGTCAAATGTAGAGATATTGTTTACAGACCTAACAAGATCGGTACCTCAAAACAAAGTAATGACTATTGAGACTCAGCATGTACTAACTGGGAATATACAAGTGACAATTAACTGTATACAAACATTATTTGCACAGTAAATGTGAGAAGAAATTGTAGTTTTAGTGTGGGACGGAAGATACTGTTACATTTTCTTGAAGTAATGATCAAAATATATAAAAATGCATTTAAGAGCTCTAAGTTTCTATACTATGTTTTAATTCATCAACATTTTGGCAGTTTTGAAAAGGTAACAGGTCATTTTGTCCCACTACCAGTTTGTCCCCAACCAGTTTGCTCCCAACTACAAATCCTTTTGTGCCCTCAAGTACCTAGCAGTTCGCCGACGCCCCCTCTTGTCTTTCAAATTTGTACTTTCGAAAATTGCCAAATGCTGTTATATTAGGAATAACACTCAAATATTTGTGACAAATGGCATGTTAAGCAGATTTAGAGCGGAATATCATAGGTACGATATTGCTGAGAAGTGGTGAAAGCCAAATATGGGTCACCAACGTGCATACATTTTTTGTGATTTCAGTAACAACTGAAGTTTTAGTTTCATTGTTATGATATATAAAAACCTGTAATAAAGGACATGTTTCACACGAAAAATTTACTTAAGACAGCACAGGCTATTGATGTACACACTCCATCAATCCCAACAACCAATAAGGTGTCTAGCTGAGACTTGAAATCACATCCACAAAAGAAGGGTAATAAATATGCAGGAAAACGCCAATGTACAGTACTGATTTCGCTTAACTCCCGTTAAAATTCGTTAAAAGGAAAATAACCGAATTTCCACGTTTTGTCATCGAAATTCCCCGATTTTTATCGAAATTCCACGAATTTTAACGATTGGTTATTTCGGTCATTTCCTTCGTGGAATTTTCAACGATACGTTGAAATTCTTTTTTAAACGAAATAGAAGGTCAGTGTGTGGTTACGAGAAACGTCGGAAAACGAGCAACTTCGTTTATTAGTATTGATTAGACTTTAGAACAGTCGTTTGAAGGCAGGAATTTTCTCAAGAACATTCCTGTACTTACTGAGTAGTGACACTCAAAGAAACATGTAGTGAAACTGACGGGGGACGTTTTCTAACTGTGAACCCCAAACACAGTGACATAAGTCTTAACTTCGCCAGGACGTAAGAGAGGTTGCAGTCAAAGCTATGTACCACGAGGCACCCTTCCAGATAAATTATGAGTGCTGTTTAACCATTTAAATAACAATGAATGGACATATAAACTTGGTTTACTTGCAGATTACGAAAAATAGTTATTTTTTAGAGATGTAAATTTGGTTTTTTATTAGAGTTGGAGTATGAAACTTTGTTTCTGAGCGAAAACATGTAACTTGAAGCAAAATAAAGATGCCCCGCCCATTCTGCGAGGACGCTTCCATTTTTCGAAAAGGCGTTTTCTCTTTTTATTTTTTCTATTTTGTTTACTTTTAAACATGAAAATTATTTTAAAATATGTAAAGAACTTAGTAATGTACTGCAAACTATCTATAAAAACAAAAAAACGATGTTTTAGGCATGAATAATGTGTTTAATATAACTAAAGTAGTAGGCCAATAGTCATGAGCTCATGATGATAGTGTCGTCAGTTCGTTTTCTCAGTTTATATTTGCGACATATCACCCGTGTACATCGATCAATGGCATGGTGAAAACCCCGTGTGAAAATATGTTGACCCCAAAAGACGCAAATGGCCGTTCTAGAAAGTACCGTCATAACATTAACAACACAAGGCCAGTTTGCTCTCTCAGGTCCGCACGTGTACAGCCATTTTTTCACACATGATATTATGCTGTGCATGCATTGCGGGCGCGATTGCGGCAAACATAAAAGAAAATGAATGAAACTGAAAAACTTACGATATTTTTTCACAAATATTGATGCTTAGATAAGTGCTTCCTCACAATCAACGAGCCGCCCTAAAATTCGCTCCGCTTACGGAAAAACTTCTATATATATAACAAATGGAAAACCCGAGTTTTTACACACATAATTCCAACTGACATTGGTCACAGAACATAAGTAGGTCATTGACATTCGAACTTGGCAACTTGCCCAAGTTCATCGCACCATGGGAACGACACAACACATTGAACATGATGTTATATTCTCCCGCCATCTGGACGCCGAGTGTAATATGCAAATTATGAATGGTACTGCGCAGCGTGGTTAAATCTTAACCTATTGCGACACAAATTTTGGGAAGCTGTTGTTTGAAGTAACTTTTGTATCAAATGTAAGGTACTGTATCATGTATGTGACCAGGGGCGTAGCGAAGGGTTTTTTGTTGTTGGGGGGGGGGTGTGGAGAATTTGATTTGCCGACGGATCTGGAAGTGGTGACTGAAATGGGGGAGGGGTCTAAGGGGACACCCCCTCCCCTTTGGAAAATTTTTAGTTTTGAAACGTCCTTAGATGCAATCTGGTGCATATTTTAAGTCAAATTTGACTTGCCGACGGATCTGGAAGTGGTGACTGAAATGGGGGAGGGGTCTAAGGGGAGGGGGACGGCGGGAAACGGCGTTTAAACGTTTAACCGACCGGCAGGGGATACGGTGAAACGGTTAGCGAAATATCTGATAGGTCACACCCTTATTTAAACACACACAACAAAACGCCCTTATTCAATGAAAATATACTGAAAACCATATCGCAAAAACACAAAATCGCTTATAACTCGAAAACGGAAGGAGACATCGACTTTTGTCGGCTGTATAGGGATTTCCTAAACCGAATTTTGATGCGCTCTATCCACCTGTGTCATTTATGAGCTTCTCTGACGTAAGCTGCAGTACGTAATTTCTCTGTACCAGTTCCGCGAAATTTATTTACGCAGTAAACATCGTTCATTATGTTTTCTTTCACAACGAATATTCAAAGTTGTGCTCCACACGCTTCACAGATATTGTTTTATGTCGTTCATTTTTCAATTCTACTTTAAAATTACATTTTCGAACGATGCATTGCATGCCTTATCAAGCATTCCTGATTAGTAAAACTAAGGAAGGATATTCAAATATATATTATTTTCATTTGACATGATTTTATGAGTTGTTCCACTTGAAAAACGATGATAAAACCGAAAAACAAAACATTTACTTCTCATGTGACGCATACCGGGAGACTCATAAAAACTCCCCCTACTCATTAAAATAAACTTATACATGCCGTCAGGCCAGTTGAAAGCCCTTCCCAGTAATGTTTGATCAGCTCTTCCCAATATACAATACTCAAATAAGCAATGAAAATATATTCATTTTCCACAGAAATCTACCCAACGTGGGCCCCAAGACACTGCTTTATTTTCTTAGTAGTCATGGAAACAATTGTTTGCAACTCTCTTGCTGGCCAGGTGTTTTCAAGTTTTATTAATAGCACGACTTTTGATTGGTTCATTCAAGATAAACTTTCTATCCCTGCTGGATTGTTCTACTTATATATATATGAATGAATATTTGGTTTTCAATTAACTAAGTAACAGATAACATCCATTCCATTACGAACAGTAGGGGTAAAATAATGTTTGCTTCTAGAGGCAGCCAGCCATGAAGGTTCTGCGGTGCTAAACCCCCCACGAAGATAAATACTATGCTAATTTACATAAGGTAGGCGTGAATTTGACAAAGCCAAGTTTATGATTGGACGAAGCCTTTCAAAAAAGTTTGGTGGTGGGGATATCCAGGGTAGGGAATGCACATGTAAGCAGCATACTACAGGTGGCCCAGACCCAGGCTGCGACCTTACCAGGGCAGTCCATCTGCTTTCGCGGGCAACTTACAGTAACGGGTTAGGGGGGAAATAAGTTTTTTTTTTTTTTTTTTTTTGCGTGCATTGAAGTCGGGGGAGATTTTTTGGACGGAATGCGCTCTCAGAAAAGTTTGAAAGTGAGTGCGGTTCTGTAGTAAACGGTACCGTAGTACGTCAAGTAACACAGGAATTTTTTGGAAATAAAGATCTCTTTGATATCCAGCTACGACTGTTTCATTGTTGATATTTTTTTCTTGTTTTTTCTGACACTGCGTTCCTTGGTGAGTTAACTTAAACTTATCCTAGTTTAATACTAGCCTATAACTTAAGAGTCATAGAATGTGCTTGCTACGATCGACCAAGACTAGTTTTTATTATCCTAGCCAAATCATTTTTTAAACACCTAGTACAGAACTAACTCCGTCTTATATACAATCACACTTTTGCAACGTTTGTAATATTCCTCGGCAACTTCTGGTAGAGTCTGAAAACGGCTGTAGTTACACTAAGGATTCAACGCAAGTCACAACCTTGATATGTCTAGAATTGCCTTTGCGGTTTTTGATCGCGATAACTTTCGTGGAAATTTCGTTGAAACTTCGTTGACAACCGTGCCCGCAGTAGTCTAAATCTTGTCAACGAAATTAACCGAATTTCAACTTTTTTTATCGATTTTTAACTTTTGTTATCGATCGTTGATTTTTTTTCAACGGGAGTTAAGCGAAATCAGTACTGTAGTACATTCGAAACAAATTACGAATTTTCTAAAATACTTGAAGGGGCTAAGTGGTTGTCAATAAGGGGCACCTGGTGGTGGGGAGGAAATACCATAAGTCTTTGACAATATTCTTAATCGACGATCTGCCAGACAATAATTCATGTTGATTAGACAAAAAATGACCTGCAATATCTTTCAGATCCTACATTTCCTGATTAGCTAACTTGCCAGTATTACTGGCAGTGATTATGTACTTTTTTCTTTTTAAAACGTATTAAAGATATTGTTGTCAAAAGTCATGTTGTACAAGGTTTTAATATTTATTTTTCAACATTTTTATAATTAACTATATTTACTGGATAATGACAATTGAAAGTACAAAAAAAAAAACTGAAAAAAAATGGTAAAAGTTGGTAAAAGTTCTAACCTATATGATACAACAAAGCAAAAAAAGTGCCCCAAAACATTGAAAATGAAAGAAGTTTGCAAACAGATAAAACAAAATCATTTCACCTTTAAGAAAAATGAGAACAACCTTTAAAAATCCTGTAGAATGTGATACTAGTTTGTGATAAGTCCTATATATGTACTCACACAAACATTGAGCATTGTAACAACATTTTATTTCAGTGTTAACGTAAAAAGTGCAGTAATACTTGTTTGTACAATTAAGGCAAATAATGGCTGACTGTAAGACAATGACCATTGTGGAAAAGTATCTTCAATATTTGTTAGCACATTCCAATAAATGCTCTCCAAGTTATTGTCATAACTTCTCTTTTGATGCATCAATTCCAAAGCAGTGTATTTATTCAGTCCAAGTTTTCTACAATAGGCTAATTAATGATCTATGCTTCTACCAGTGATTTATGTGTCTCACAATTTTAACTTACTCACAGTATGTTGATTTTGCAACTGATTTTTTTTGGTTAACATATTGCAAAGAGATTTTATTAAGTTAAGAAAAGCAACTGTGTTCAGAATGACTTGCCATTTTTCCACAAGTTATGAGATGGGAGAGATTTATCCGTTGCGACTCTTGTCCAGAATAAAAAGGTTTCTGTATTCGCCAAAAATTGAGCAAGCTATATAACACAAAAAAGTTTTACCTCCCGATTACATGCATCTGACACAGGGCCGTCTTAAGAGATCACCGGGCCCTGGACCCGGCAATGGAGCGGGGCCCCTCAATCAAGTGAGTTCGAAAAAGTTGCGTGAAAAATTGACATCCTTGACAATCACTCAAGCATAGACATACCTGCATTTACCACCCCTCCCTATGTCGCGCATAAAGCATAAAACTTGAGCTGAATAACATACGTGATATATCTAAAAGCTGTTCATACATTATAGAAGAGTAATCTTCCAGTTGCCCTCCATCCCTTCCCTAACAATACTGGACTCACCATTTGTAACACCCTTGTGTTGAGTCTTTCAACTGGGGAAACTAACGGAACTTGCGGCATTTCTTGATCGTAAACTGTTGTCAGTGGCGGCGGAACCGGGGGGGGGGGCTTGGGGGAGCTCAGCCCCCCAATGAAAAATTTGAGGGGGCAAATGCATGATAAGCCCCTCCCCCTATATTTACCAAGGCTCTGAAACGTGCATCTGCCCATTTTTCAATGCATACTTGTCGATCTGTCCGATGCACACGTATACTATATATATAGGTGTAATAAGTTTAGTAAATGCTGGGGGGACCCTCGGCCCGTCCCCTGGCTATAGACCACATTGTCACCCCAACCGCGTCTTCACTCCCCGTGAAAAGTGGAAGCAGTGAGTGTGAGTACCGGTAAGCACAAAACAACTTCGTCTTAGGCCAATGACTAATTGCCTCATTTCAGCCAGTTCTCCAACATCCTCTGAAGGATGCCTTCTATTGGTAGAACATTTCCCATGGATATATCCTTCAGGGACATTTCCTTCTAATTGGAGATGTATCTTTCGTAGGGTATATCCTTGTAAAGTGCCTTAAGTGTGATAACAAAAACACAATATTAGCATTTCACCTGTACTGTATAGGGTACATGCATTCGTGACAGTGCTTGGTTCATAGAAATTTGTTGGCAACTGCACATGGTTTTGGAATTACCCATTTGTTGACATTAAGAAATGCTTTCAGTTTTTTCTTATGACATTTATTAAATTATTGCATTTAATTGCAAGTAGTAATTTACTACACTCAAAAACGTCTTTGCGAGTACACTACGAGTAATAGCTACTCTCTTAAAACACCATTGAATATACAAATTACAATGCTTTTACAGATTTTTACGTGCAATCTGAGAAATTGCAGGCTTGAGACCCATATTTTAGGGCTAGGTATTCGCAGCATAAAACACTCGGGAAGTGCCGTTTCCGGCCATCTGGGGGTTTGAAAAACCCAAAATTTTCTTGTACGCTCCGCGCCAACCGATGGTGGCGCTCCACTTAGATAGTCTCCACACATTTGCCCCCCCAATAATTTTCCTTTCCGCCGCGCCTGACTGTTGTATGATTGGCTGAAAGTCAATCTTTTTTGAGGATGTCACTTTCTATGCACATGAGAGAGAGAGCCTATTAAGTCGCCGTTGCCCCATTCTGTTCCGGAGATTATTCTTGATTAGTTTTAACCTTGAAAATGAACGTTCCCCATTACAATTTGTAACCATCATGCATAGGACAATTCGGAGGGCAATTTACCGGATATATTCTCCTGGGTGAGAATTGCATTGAAAAAATGACTGGTGCTCGGACCGCGGACCCGAGTTGTCTGGTGTTGTAAGCCTTCGGGGCATTGTATATTCCAGGGTTGCCAACTCAGATTCGAATATTTAATGTCAAACTCTCAAGTGTTTCACCAACTCTCGTCACAAGATGTCAAGTATCGAATTCAATCAGGCATAATGGCCTATTCAATAAGTTTTCCTCTCAGATTAAGACATGGGGTTACTACGATTGCGGGGCCCCTGACATCGCAGGGCCCTGGGCCAGGGCTCAGTGGGCCCATGCGTTAGGACGGCCCTGATCTGACATGCTCAGTTTCAACCAATGAACAACGAGCATTGTCAATCAATCAATCCACAAACTACACTGTGGGCTGACTATAGATATTACCCTGAAATACTTCCATAGGCTGACAGACACAGGCTACTGCAATTGCTTTAATGCTTAAAGTTGGGTCCAGCACATCTTCAATTAAGCTCTTTGTTGGTCAAGGGGGACAAACAGGAAATGGTTACAGCTTGTTAAATGGCCTGAACAATTTTAGGGTTGGGGGATTAAGAACCAGAATATAGGAAAAAAGGGAATCGCTTTTGAATTAAACTGTGTTGAAGTTAATAGAACCCCTGTTAATATAGTGTAACAGCCCAAACTACCAGAGAATTCCTATTCCAAAATTCAATGTCACGAGTTGGCAAAGTCAAGTCTTATAATTTTCAAAAGACACATTATAATCTTTACTTTGATCATAAACTTTACTTTGTAATGCAAGGGTCCTCTTTCAGCACATGGCCGTTCTTAAAGGACCATATTGTGCTTGTGACATAGAAACCTTTGCCTTTAAATATAAAATTCTATCTATAGAAATGACACCATTCAAAATAATGTTACTGGGCATCTGTACTTCTATAAAATGAAGTCCATACTAATGAAAAATGAAAATTGTTCTCGCTCATAAATAATTTGTTTTCCTAAATGTTTCAGTAATAAAACAATGCAACTGTCATAACATAAGTATCCCCCCTTCTCCCTTCCCCCCCCCCCTTCACTCCTCTTCTCATAGCTCTCTTCCACCCTTTTTTCTCCACACCTTTCTGTCTTTGACCTTCTCTGGTTTATTCCCTACTCCCTTCCCTTAATCCTCTCTTTGTCCCTCCACTGTTTATCTCCTACCTCTCCTCTTCCTCTGTTGGTTTCTTTCTTTCTTCTCTCCATCCCTTGTTTACTAATTCCCTTACATCTTTCTCTTTGTGTTCACCATGCTCATTAACCTGTCTGTATTCTGTGCGTGTTTTAGTCCCTTCTGTTACTGTTATCATGGAGGTCTGTTTTTACCTTCATGCTGTTTCTTGTCATTTAGCCTTTGAAGAAGATCATGCTAGGATCGAAACCTCAGGCCAACTTACTTTTACACAATTTTTTTTTGGTGACATTTTAGTGAAACACTACTATTTTTGCTCTTAAGATGTAATGGCTGAATTTATGCATTTAGTATGATAGTAAGAATTTGTTTACTCTAGCATGTGGTTAAATTAAGACACACTCAGTTGAGCAGGAGCCAGTAGGAGTCAGCCTAGCTAGAAAGTTAACCTTAGACAATTACAAAATCATAACATGCTTATAGAGTAGGAAAAATTGGGTTTTCACTCAATTTAGTTACTAATGGAAGATATGCATTCGTAATGTCTAGCAAATGTGTCATTTTTAGATTCAAGTTTTAAGAATTAAGGTTTTTTTATCATCATTTTTAATTCGTCAATCTTATTCTTCATTGGCACCACAACAGGAAAATGAAGCATTTTATTCACTAGTGAAATGTTTGCATGGGCACTTGCCTCATGGCCCCTGGGCATGATGGGTGAGACCTGCCCCAGCTGGCCTACTAAATGGGGAGGGTCATAAGGAGAGGAGAATTGTTTTCAACAAGCCTGAGGAAAACTAGCTATAGACTCAAAATGTCAAAAAGGTACTATCAATGATTAGATTCATGCTGGTAATTGTTAAGGAATAATTCATATTGATAGATTTTGTGTAGATTCGTGAATTATTTGGATCACTTGATGACATTCAGCAGTGGGTTCAGAAAGTGGAGAGGCCGAATTTGAATCTTCTCACTTAACAAGTACCTACAAGTACCTAAGTGTAGCACAATGCATGCTGTTTTCTATGGATCACACATAAAGCTGCACAGAGCATCAGGGGATTAATGTCTGAAAGAGGGGAGGGTTCTGGGGAGAGGGGTGCCCATAGCTTATTTTCCAGATTTAACCATGTGTTTGAAACTGAAATTATGCTGTCTGCATAAAATGAATCGGAAAAACAAAACTCTAGTTTTGTGAAAATGCAATTGCCCACCCCTTCTTCCCTTCCCCTGCTCCCTCCCCTGTTATCCAATTCCCCCCCCCCCCCTCCACCATCACACCTTCCCATATTATAGATGTTTAGTTGGCAAACAAGATAAATGATTAAATGTAAACGTACAGGGTAACAATATAATATAGTAACTTTTGTATGGCCAAATGGTTATCAATTGTTATCAATTGTTTTCAGAAAAATGCTGCAACAGACAGAACCAGATTCGTATTATATTTGCTCCTGTGGTGTGGCTAGTTGAAGGCAATAGACTTGATTTACCCCAACTGAAGTTTTCCCTATACTGACCGTGGAGGTAGGGGCCAAGGCCCCACAGCTCCTCTCCCCCACACAACTTTGCACACACCACTGGGCTAGTGTGACCACTGTAAATGACTAAAGGAGAACTGAATTCAGTACAATTCAAAAATGGTCATGTGCATATGGTCAGTGGCAATGAGGGGTGGGGGAGAGAGGGGGGAGGCACATGGAGGCACTTTTCCCCCTTAAATCTGGCCATCCTCATACCGTTGGTGACCCAAATACAACTTGAGCTAAAAAAAGCCTTGATGGCTTTCTTTAATTAGATTACTTATGAGATATAAGAAGTGGGACATCAGAAAATGCAACGTTTAATTGGCAATATATATCGAGGCACTTTCTTTGGCATTTAATCAATTACATGCTCCCCTCCCTTGCACCCCACCTTGCACACACTTTGCAATGTCTAACCAGGGAGTTGTTATGGAACTCCCTGGTCTAACCAGGGAGTTGTCCATAACAACTCCCTGGACAGAGCATGAATTTTCTCTATGCAGACTCTTTCCAAATGCATAAGCTTTATCACTGTGCAAATGGGCTACAGTACATGCTTGTAGTGATACCATATATGCATTCCTCCTCTCTAGTGACTGTTCCCAGTAGCAAGACATATGATCCCATCCAGCTCTCACATAGGCCTATGGTCTTCTTGTAATGACTATACACAGTGAATTCATGAGAGTTCAATCTTGCTGTAAGGCATGTTTATAAATGAAATCTGATACATTCCTTTCGAAGTTGCAAAGAAAACAAGTGCACTATTTCCATGGTTTCTTCCTTATAAGATGGGAGTATACTGTTGTCTACATAATAACTACCAAATGGGAAAATTTCCTGTTCATCCTAGAATTGCCTTTCCCATGGATAGTTTGAATGCACCAAGTAACTTCACTGACACAAACTACTTGTAAGGCCTGTAATGATAAATATTTTCTGTAAGTTAAGTCCAATTATGCATTTTATTGTAAAATAACCTCACAAGGAAAGCAAATTGTCTTTTATTTCTTTGCAATGTCACACCTTCACATTAATGAAATTTTGAAATAACAATTAAACCCAAATAGGCCAAGAGCCTGTCCCATATGATTTCACCCCATTTAGCCCAGAAGGTTTGACCCCTTAAAGTTACTTAGACCATCTAGGTCATTCACAAAAAAATTGTCAGCTCAACCCCAGTGGTCGGGTTCGGACCCCAGACCCCCTGAAAAAGACCCCCGGGCGGGTTAATTTCACCCCATCTAGCCCATGGACCAAACTTTGTCAGAAGGAAGTAGTATGGTTGTACATTACAAAAAAGGCAAAACTGACAAAATTCGTGGTCGGGAAGGGGTTGTCAGACCCCCCACTAAGTCACCCCCAGTCGGGTTGATTTCACCCCATCTCGCCCATGGACCAAACTTTGGCAAAAGGAAGTAGCATGGTAGTATGTTACAAAAATGGAAAAACTGACAAACTTGTTGGTCGGGAAGGTGATGTCAGACCCCCACAAAGTTTACCCTGACCCACCCCCCAAAAGGCGGGCTGATTTCACCCCATCTAGCCCATGGACCAAACTTTGTCAGAAGGAAGTAGTATGGCTGTACATTACAAAAAAGGCAAAACTGACAAAATTCCTGGTCGGGAAGGGGTTGTCAGACCCCCCACTAAGTCACCCCAGTCGGGTTGATTTCACCCCATCTAGCCCATGGACCAAACTTTGTCAGAAGGAAGTAGTATGGCTGTACATTACAAAAAAGGCAAAACTGACAAAATTCCTGGTCGGGAAGGGGTTGTCAGACCCCCCACTAGGTCACCCCCAGTCGGGTTGATTTCACCCCATCTAGCCCATGGACCAAACTTTGCAATACCAAACTTTGTCAAAAGGTAGTTGTGGGACCTTCGTCAGCAATACTTGGCAGTCGAATGAGAAGTACAAAATGTGACACAATGAAAGTATGACGCTAGATAAGTGTAAGTTGCAATGATGGAATTAAAACCAATTAAACCATGACTATACAGGAAGCGGAGAATTTTTGTTAGATGCAAAGAGAATTTTTTTAGATTCTCTTTAAGAGAATCCTACTCCACACACTTGAACATTGGAACCGAAACAGTACCTCTTACTCATCAATTTTTAGAGCAAACTTTAGGTAAATTGTTTTTTTTACCCCGCTTGACTATATATGAAAAATGCATCAGTAGGGTCCACGGCCCGCTGAGCCCCTAGCATCATCTATATAGACTTAACCTTTTATGAGAGCTTCTGCCGGGTCTCTTGACCCTTATTTGTATACATGCCCTTTCATTTATTTGAAAAGATATAATTAAAATTAGGCTTAATTGGTATTCCGCCTGGAACAAGGCAGACATTTTGGGGTTATGACAATTACACATGTTATGCTCACCTACAGTAGTTCTAACAATATAGGTTGTAGAAGACACTTTCAAGGTCTGTATTCCTTTAGAATAATCTCTTTCATGTTTAAGAAGCATAGATGCAACATGGTGCTATTTTTGGCATCAAGGGCTGATTTTTCCCACTTATTGCTAATCATTTGAATATTGGTAAATGCATTTTGGGAAATGCATCTTGGGAATTCCCCTTCCCCCTCCCCCTTCCCCCACAAAATCAAACAAAAGGTACCACAAATGTTGTGATCTGATATTTAACTTTAATCAAAGGCATATTGTTTACTTAAAAATATCCTGGAACACAAAGATTTTGGCATTGGAAATTGCCACAGAAGCAATCTAATTTATAAAAAAATTCTCAGGGAGGACCCCCAGTCCCCACGCAAGGGCTTTGCGCCTTTGACACTCAATGTGATAATGACATTATGTCGCTAGCATAAGTCAAAACATTTTTTATTTAACCTTGGAAATGTGTTTGCCCCTGCCATGCAAGCTTTCTGCGGATGCCCATGGATATACCACCCTTTTAGTGAAAGGTTTTGCCTTGTGACAATCAAACATTCTGTTTCCCCCTCCCTTCCCCCTCCCCCATTCACAGCACAGAGAAGCACAGTACAGTACATGCCCACATAGCTGGAATCCATCTTTCAATGAGGTAGACACCCAGCTTGTAAACACAGAGAAACATGCTTGGATTGTTTTAGTCTGGGAGCCTGTCCCATATGATTTCACCCCATTTAGCCCAGAAGGTTTGACCCCTTAAAGTTACTTAGACCATCTAGGTCATTCACAAAAAAATTGTCAGCTCAACCCCAGTGGTCGGGTTCAGACCCCAGACCCCCTGAAAAAAAACCCCGGGCGGGTTAATTTCACCCCATCTAGCCCATGGACCAAACTTTGTCAGAAGGAAGTAGTATGGTTGTACATTACAAAAAAGGCAAAACTGACAAAATTCCTGGTCGGGAAGGGGTTGTCAGACCCCCCACTAAGTCACCCCCAGTCGGGTTGATTTCACCCCATCTAGCCCATGGACCAAACTTTGTCGGAAGGAAGTAGTATGGTTGTACATTACAAAAAAGGCAAAACTGACAAAATTCCTGGTCTGGAAGGGGTTGTCAGACCCCCAACTAGGTCACCCCCAGTCGGGTTGATTTCACCCCATCTAGCCCATGGACCAAACTTTTGCAATACCAAACTTTGTCAAAAGGTAGTTGTATGGATGTACATTACAAAAAGTGCAAAACTGACAAAATTCCTGGTCGGGAAGGGGTTGTCAGACCCCCCACTAAGTCACCCCCAGTAGGGTTGATTTCATCCCATCTAGCCCATGGACCAAACTTTGTCAAAAGGAAGTAGTATGGATGTACATTACAAAAAGTGTAAAACTGGCAAAATTCCTGGTCGGGAAGGGGTTGTCAGACCCCCACAAAGGTCACCCTCACCCAACCCAAAAGGCGGGTTGATTTCACCCCTTCTAGCCCATAGACCAAATTTTGTCAAAAGAAGGTAGTATGTCTGTACGTTAAAAAAAATGAATATCTGACAAAATTGCTGGTCGGGAAGGGGTTGTCAGACCCCTACAAAGAGCCCCAACCCAGTGTCTTTTACCCATGAACTGAGATGATAAACATATAAACATAATTATTACAAAAATAAATATTTAATGATTATATTTATGAGAGGAGATATTCTATGTAATTCAAAAGAGCCTTCAATGTCCATTATGGCTTGCCTTTCTTAATTGCTTCATCTTTTTTGGTGACAAGCGGTCCAAAGTTGCTAGGCAAGGAAGTGACTGAAACACAATGATGCTCTTGTTTTTGTTAAGTTTAAAACATTTTGATTTTTTTTTACTATAGCACCTAAGTAAAAATTATGGGTAGGCATCCCTGGCCTAATAAACATACTGATATAGATGAGAATCTTGTGGGAGGAGTTTCTCCTGCCTTTTGCTGGAAATGTTTTAATTCATAAGACAATACATTGACCCTCTTTGTCTTATGTCTGTATTACTGTACAACCTTGCCCACATCCTGTTATGTGACCATAGTTGGTCCTCCACTTTCACCAAATTGCTCTATTCCCATGTTTTATTCATGTAAAAAATAAGACCTGCTATAGTTAATGGCCTGCAACCCAGTTATCTGCTTGGTCCCATAATATATGGTGTTACAGCAGAGGTGGAACAAAAAAATATTGGGGACCCTTTGGCATATTAGATATCGTTAATAGGAACATTCTTCTAATTTCTGAAGCCTTTTCAAATAGTTATAGATATGCCAGGTATATAATTGGTTAATCAAAGAAGTTTATTGGGGGGGGGGGGCTTGACCACTCAATTATATTATTGAAGCTGCCCCCCTCCCCTGCATCAGCTGTTTTTGTGTTACGAATGCATACTTTCCTTGTGCAATTGTTTTCATTTCATTTTTGGCATTTCCTTAAATATATATGTATCCTATGGGTTAGATTTCTATAGTAGCTCACATTGTACTATTGCAACCAATAATTAAGTACTCATATTGTTTCTTTTAAACCTACAATTGGTAACATATGCCAGTATAAAGATTATTTTGGTTGAAATCAAGGAATATTTACAAAATCTGGAAGTTTAATTTGATTTACATCATAGGTGAAAAGGCAGTATTCCCCCCCCCCCCAAAAAAAAAAAAACCAAGAGCATATTTCAACTATTTGATCTGTATTGAGTGTCTGATTTAGGGGGTGATGTGGCGGGTGTACCCTTCCCCTTTCAGACCACCCCAAAAAAGTTGTGTTCCAGACAAGAATGCTGGAAAATAAGTGCATTATTCAAATCGTGCAGACACTACTACAACAAATGTCACCCTTACCCACTCCAAAAGGCGGGTGGATTTCACCCCATCTTAGCCCACAGACTTAACTTTGTCGAAAGGAATTAGTATGTCTGTACATTAAAATAAAGGAAAATCTGACAAAATTGCTGTAAATTGCTATATATATATATATATATATATATATATATATATATATATAAATATATATATATATATATATATATAAATATGCAGTAGCTTGCCTGAATCTTTTTCAAATTTTTGCCCGACATTTCCATGATTTTCTTTATTTAGCATCATGATGCCCGAATATTTCCGTGTAACACCACCGTAAGAGCAGCTCATCTGGGCTACCACACTTTTTGCACGATCAAATTTTTTTCTAACTAGCCAACTGTATAACCACCAGGACATCCCCGACATGAGTGTATATAAGAAACATTTTCTTTTTCATGGATGGTGGGGGGGGGGGTGCCTACAAGCCTAGAAGTACAGGATTATCATATTCTTTGTTATATTTTATACTTTTTGTTAGACAAATTTCAGTCTCACCCGACACAGCGACATTATCCTGCCTACGTGTTGTTGAGCAATGAATGTTTTTCTGGAGGTAGCTGAGTACTGTGTTAAAATAATAAATACGGTAACTAAGTAGCAGCTTAAAAAATATACTGTCCTATTTTTCCCCTGCAAAGTGATGTTACAATTTTTTATTCTTCTAATTTACCAAATTTTTGGGGAAGTGTAAATTTCTAAAACGTGAGATAAAATATAAAATGAAGAATGTTTAGATGTAACTTGCAAGGCCTCAGAAGTGCCGTTTCCGGCAATCTGAGAGGCATTTTTTGCCAAAAATTTTCTTGTGCGCTACTTGCCAACCGATGGTGGTGCTCCGCTGAGATAGTGTCACAGGAACTTTCGGGCACAAAAATTTTTGCCCCCCCCCCCCAAACTGAAATGGTCCTGTACGCCTATGCAATAAAGGCAACATTTAAAGCAACATTACTACTACATTGATCATCCTACAGTAAGTAGAGTGCTACAATTTGGGGACTATACAGACTACCTTTAAGTAGCCTGGTAAATCACAACCATTTACTAGTTCAAGTTCCATTGTTACAGGTTCATCTGGCTCCTATGGATAGGTACATTGATTGCCTGTCCTAAACTATTCAGGCATAACAAAGAACCCACTGTTAGCCCTACTGAATTTAGTGTGGCTCACAGACAACTAATCTGCTAAGCTTCTTAAAGTTCTGGCTAACTTTCTGTCAACAATAAAACTAAAGTGAGAGCCTATATTTAAAGAGATAAACTAACTAGTACTGCATGTTAGCAAGTGTTTAGTGTATAATTTGTTAAATAGTGTACAGTGCTAGATTTTACTGTAGATAAATTCAAAGCAAACAATCGTGTATTATGGTGCCTAAAATATTTGAAAGAATTAAGACGTGTAATAATTTGAAAATATTTGTTGAAATGTTTTACTTTTCCCAACTTATATCACTGAAAACAGATCCATATACCTATGACAAAGAAATGATAGGCTTACTATAGTGTTCATTTGGGATGCACAGAATCTTCTCAGAACCCAATCTTCTAAATTCTTAATGTTATGCTGTATTGGCCCCAAATATGCCAGATATTTAATATGGTCACATTTGATCAAAATTCTTAAACTGTTTTATTACCACCTTGGAGGAAATGTACCTCACTGGGACATTCAGTCTTCTTATGTGTTCATTTCAAATATCTGAGAACAATTTGGCAAGTAAAGACCTCCAGGAATGTACTCTTTGGAAACTTCTAGCAATTATAGAGTGCTTTACTTTGGGGCCTATACAGACTTTTCAGTTCCTTGCTATTACTTTCTGTTAACTACAGTACATATATGACTAAAGTGGAATCAGAGGCCTATTTTTAAAGAGATTAACTGGTACTGCATGGTAGCAATTGTATATAGTGATTAATTTGTTAAAGAGTGTAGTGAACCTGTGCAGAGCTAGAAAAACATAGATAAATTCATAGCATGTTCATTTTATCCTCATTAACGGTGACATCCCTATGTTCCGACGTCTCTATGTTCCGACGTCTCTATGTTCCGACAATTTGTTTGGACTCTTTAATTTTTTTTGACCAAAATTTTTTCTGACCCAATTTTTTTTGGGAGACTCAATCTTTTTGGTCCCCCATTTTTAGGACCAAATTTTTGGGGGGACTTAATTTTTTGGGCCCCAAATTTTTGGGGACCCAATTTTTTTGGGGGGACTCAATTTTTTTGGACCAACATTTTTTCTGACCTACCTTTTTTTGGGGGACACAATTTTTTGGACGCACCACAATTTTTTTCACGAAAAAGAAGGGCCCAAAGTTTGTTATGAGTTTGTTTTGGTCCGAAAAAAGTTGGTCCGAAAACATGTTGGTCAAAAATTTGGGTCCAAAAAAAGTTAAGTCCGAAAAAATTTGGGTAAAAAAAATTAAGAGTCCAAAAAAATTGTCGGAACATAGAGACGTCGGAACATAGAGATGTCAGAACATAGAGATGTAACCTCATTAACAGTACTAATATAAATGGATGCAGATCCTTATATATACCTTTGGTGAAGAACTGATAGGCTTACTATAGTGCTGATGTGGGATGTGCAGATATAACATTATTGTTACAATTAATTAATTATAACTGAGTACTTGCATTTCATTTAGTGGACTGCTGAGTCCAAGGCCCCCCGAGTCCCAGTCCAGCAAAAGTGGACCCGAGTCGGGACTCAGGTCCAGACTACAGCTTTGATATTTAGAGCATGGAGAATGGGGGTACCAGGGAATAATTTAGTGCTCAAATTTTGCGTAGCAGTTCTGAGGTTTTTCATTTCTTTAGCTTAAAATCGTTGAAAACACTAGGGTTATGCATGCAAAAAACTGCTACACAATTTTTCCATTGGTGTAGGAATTTGACCAGATTGTGTAGCAAAATGAGAAGGGATACTGGATAAATTATTTGCTGGGTATAGTGCAGACGAAGAAAATACTAAAGTTGGGCTTTCCTGCAAGAGGTCCAGTGCCAATGACAGCTGGTGGGGTTTGGAAACAACCAGTTACCATGCACCACAAACTCAGATATTAACAAAAGGGACCATCATCAGGGCCCCCCAGTCCCCTACATGGCCCCCAGTCAGCTCATTTGGCCCCACCCCCAATAAAGGTCCCTATTTCGGCATTTAAAAGAAAATTTAAAAGATAACACAAACCTAAGAATTAATTTACACATGACATCTTATGGCATTTATAAGCTATGTCTACCATCAGAATGCCATAGCAAACTTTAATATTTCGTTGTTGCCATAACAATGACTAAACCTCATCGACCTCCAGATCGGTATGATACTATGACACTCCAGTGCCACCTTCAGTTTCGCAACAAAAAAATTACTAGGCCGCCTAGCATGCTTTTACTACTACTATAAAAATGCGAGTATTGTAAGTTGATGTTTTTTTTTAACAATTGAGTCGGCATTTTCAAATAAACAAGTACTACTGGCCTGGGAAATATACATATTGCACCAAAATACAAGGAGGTTTCTAAAATCCAAAAATTTCTCAATAGACACCCCTCTCCACACACAACCATAGTGTACTAGTAAATAACATTTTCAAAATGGGGTGCTAAAGGGGAATCCCTCCCCTTATACTCCTCCCCACGTTTCCTACACCTAACCAGTACTGTCTTATAACCTATTTTATTGCACCATATCTCATCTAGGAGCTTTCTAAAATCCAAAAATTCTCAAAGAGGGAGGGGGACACCCCTTAATCCCCTTGCACCCCTCCCCCAACTTTTCTCCACACAACAAATACTGGGAAATTACCTATAAATATTGCACCATAGTTCATCTAGGTTTCTAAAATCCAAAAATTTCTCAAAGGACATCAATCTCCACACACAACCACAGTACTAGGGAATATCCTATAAATATTGCACCATTTTTCATCTAGGTTTCTAAAATCCAAAAATTTCTCAAAGGACATACCACTCCACACAACCATAGTACTAGGGAATATCCTATAAATATTGCACCATATTTCATCTAGGTTTCTAAAATCCAAAAATTTCTCAGAGGACACCCCTCCCCACACACAACCATAGTACTAAGGAATATCCTATGAATATTGCACCACATTTCATCTAGGAGCTTTCTAAAATCCCAAAAATTCTCATAAAACATGTCATCTCTTTAAAAAAGTTTTGATGCAATTTGCAATGCCTGGGAAGTACCATGTAACACCATTACAGGCAACCTGGGGGGGGGGGGGGGGGGGGGGGGGGTCTGCCCTATATCCATAAGGTCCGCTATTCATAAGGTTCATTGTTCATAAGGTTCGTAATTCATAACAAGCATTATTTTTACAAAAAGGTTCGCTATTCATGATGGAAATAAAGTTCGTTATTCAAAATAAAAAGGGATCATAATTCATAAGGTCCAGTATTCATAATGGAAACAAAGGTTCGATATTCATAATGGGCAAAAAGGTTTGTTATTCATAATGGGACAAAGGGTTCGTAATCCATAATAGACAAAAGGTTTCGTTATTCATAATGGAAAGAAAGGTCTGATATTCATAATGGAGCGAAGGGTCCGTTATTCAAAATGGGAAAAAAGGTTCGTTATTCATAAAAGGAGAAAGGGTCCGATATTCATAATTGAACAAAGGGTTCGAAATCTGTGATGTGAAAAAAGATTCGTTATTCATCATAGGAGAGAAGTGCATCATACAAGTGCAAAAGACGTCCTCTATTTTCGCAGACGCCTATAGTGTTCAACCACTGGCCTCAACATACTTTTTATTCATAGAGGGGGGACACAGGGGGCACAACTGTCCTATGGGGGGCACCACCAGATGGTGGGCGGATGCATAATTTTGCAGAGAATATGAGCCACACACTATCAAGACCATGCTTCACCCTATACCCCCTGCAGCAAAACCTACATTTTCGACATATTAATGGCATAAACTTGTACGTTTCCTAAAGGGGGTCCTTTTCCTCATCGTGAATGATACTGAACCTTTTCGGCTATGCCTATTATGAATAACGGACCCTTTGTTCCATTATGAATCTATATATATCTATTATGGATTACGAACCCTTTGCTCTATTACGAATATCGAACCCTTCGTCCTATTATGAATAACGAGCCTTTTTTAATCATTATGTATATCGAACCCTTTTACCAATTGTGAACAACGAACCTTTTTTTTCATTATGAATAACAAACCTTATGAACAATGAACCTTTTGGCTCATTATGAATAGCGAACCTTATGAACAATGAACCTCATGGATATAGAACCTAATGAATATCGGGCTGTCACCACCTGGGGGGCATTTTGGCATAGATTTTCTTGGTACACTATATTCGCCAACTGATTGTGGCCCTTCGCTTAGATGGTCCCTTTTGTGAAATGGCCACCCCCCCCACTTAGAATTTCTCAAAAAAGGCCCTGACCATCATTGTGGTACTAACTAAGTGGAACACCTTCATCGGTTGGCCTTTAGCATATAACAAAGAAATATTTTGCCAAAAATGCCTTCCAGACTGCCAGAAACAGCACTTCCCATGCATTGTCAGTTGCAGCTAAACCCTCTGTATTTTGACATCATCTCATGTTTTAAATATTTAGACATCCATAAAATAAAAGTTTAATAAGCTTTTATATTTACTTTTGGTTACAATTGTTACATCAATAACCAGACATATAAGGCACACTAGGGCAGGATGGGGGTACATAGCATACTGCCTAGGGAAAAAGCCATATGAAAAGCCTGCAACATCGGAACACAGATTTAAAATGCATTTTAATCTTATTTATGTTAAAGCCAGTTTACGGTTGAAGTTATTACATAATCGGAGTTAACTGATGTCTTTCATGGAACCATTTAGGATCAAGGATTCACTTCAAAACACAACAACTTGAGACCTAACATGTGTTAGGTATACTGAGCTCTACCATGTCAGATCTAAGGAAGTGGTAGAGCATCTATGAATGGGTGACCAATCTCAGCAATGCAATTCATAGGTGTCAAGGGGGAGTGGGGTGGTCACCCAAAAAACAATATAATCGTGTTGAAACCATTATTTTACCCCCCCCCATGAAAAAGTATCAATAGACCCCCCCAAAAAAAAGTTGCAGTTGAAATCAACTCAAATATGTCACCCTATCTCTTATCAGGAGTTGAGAAAATGCCATAATTATTCCAAAATAGTTAGGAAAATTTGACCCAAATATAGTGAATTTATTGTCAGAATTAATAAAGTCCACCAGAAATTGGGAATTTGTTGACAATAAACATACTTTAAACTGTATGCCAAACATTTTCCAGTAGGTTCTCCAGCCAGACCAAATATTTCCAGCCCGACCAAATATTTGGAGATGGGGGGCATTTGGGGGTCGAGTCTGATGAGCATTCCCATCACTTAACATGTCTGGCAGCAGCCATTCATGATGCCTGGGACTATGCCAAACCAAAGTTTCCATTGTTTGAGAATGGGGCATATTGCAAAACCATCCTAAAGATCTTCACCTCCTTGGTCATTTCAGTAAATGAAAAGAAAGTTAGATTTTATACTTGTTTCACCCTATATTTTTCTCTAGTTCTTGTACTTAATTATAAGGTGTATTTTTATTGGGACTTTGTTAGACTTTCGTCGTCATAAGACCCTCACCGGACATTAATAACTGTTGAGTCGATCGTGTTGATCTAGTATTTAAGTGTTTATATCAATCAAAAACTGGATTGGTTTGTTAATATCAATGGCGTCATTAACAAATTAATCTCTAAATGAGGAAATTGAATTCTTTCCATGTAGATACCAAATTTTTAATAAACCTGTTTTGTAAGGGGGTGGCATTATTGCCTAATTTGCAGGGGAGGCAATCCTACAATTACTGGAAAGGAGTGTATTAATTAATGTATTTATAGGAGGGCGGGATGAGTTATTGGTGAGGCGCAGGAGGAGGTGAACTATGTTTACCAATGCCTTGTATGTAGCAAGCTGCAGGGAGTCCCCCCTGCATGTCCAGCTTATGAGACAAGCAATCCCGCCCAGTAGTAGGCTCATACAGCCTCCTTCTGTTACTAAAACCCCCACTATCCTTTATCTTTCATTCCTCAGTCTATTAAAACTCATAATATTAAAATTAAACGTTAGGTTTTCTTTCTTACCTTTTCTGTATTGCCTGCTAGGCAGGGTCAAGGGAAATGTAACATTTGGGTTGAAATGTACAGAACTTGGTCAAATGTGGTATGGCTAAGATAGTTAAGATAGTTAATGAATTATATTTTACCACTGTGCTTGCATAACAAAAATATAATAATAATATACTAATTTAATAAAAAGTTATAGACATATATAATACATGCCAATTTCACTTATGTTGTGCCCCACATTATTGAATTATAGGGATATTTTTAAAACCAGATTTTTCCTAGTACACAATCTATATACAATATCTGTCATGGTCATTATTATGCGTACCACAGGAATAATTCCCCTTCAATGTTTATAACTTGACAATTAGCAGTAATTGCTAATTACCTGATTTGACCCTCTGTTACATGTCCCTCCGTTACCCAAAAAATACATTTTTTTATATTATTTCCTAGTCATTAAATGTTGGGAAAATTTTATAATTTGTATAAAACACTTTCTTAGAATTAACCAGTCAAGAAATGTTAAACCATGGATTTAGCTAATTTTATGCTAGAGTAAAGAACAAGTGAACTAGTGTCCCTCCGTACCAGTAACAGAGGGACAGTTGTTTACCACATGCTCTTGTGCACAGGATTCCTGGGAGTTAACTTGCTACTTAATTGTTGTGTTCTTTGAATAGATTCCTTGACTTCCTGTTTATGTGAAGAGAACGATAGCTTGCATAAAATGATTCCTCAGAATGTGAAGTCAGTAGGCATCTTGGCAAGAAACAGAAACAAATTTGTGCACATGGTACAGTGCAGTACCTGTGAACTGTCTACTGTAAATACACGTGATTAATTGACTTGTTTCGAACTGTACAAGCCCCCCCCCCCCCTCACAGTTTCTCATAATGCAGTTAGACAGTGTTAAATGATGAAAAGTGCTCAGCTTAAACTTGTCCTTTAAACCAATTTCTTATTATTTTTTACGTTTTTCTTAAATCTTTTAGTAACCACATATGCTAATGGTTTGGTGAATAAAGCTATTGGTTTAATACTCTTATCCTTGTTTCGCTAAGTAATATAACTGTTAGTCTAATAGCAATGAAAATATTGAATCTATAGCAGCAAAACAGGCAAAAGACTACACTAAACAGCACCGAATATTTTGTGACCCTTCGTTACCATCAGAATTGTCCCTCCATTACTGTAGAAGATCAAATGTAGATTTGGCAGTTGATGCCTGTTCATCTAATTTTCCCTTGGTATATGTGAAGCAATGCACCAGCCAACACAAGATATCAGTTACATGGTCAGTGCACAGTGGCGAAGCTATAGGTATTGGTCAGGGGGCGAGAATGGTCTGTAGGGGTGCTTGCAACACTATCTAAGCGAGCACTACCACAGGTTGGCGCGGATCGTACAGAAATGTTTTGAGTAAAGATACTCCCTAGATCGCCGGAACTGACCCTTCCCAGGGGGCCTTGCTAATTTGCAGATAAACGAAGAATAAATAGGTGTCATCGCCACCAACAAAATGTCATTTTTTTTTTGTGATTGGTATTTGAGAGCGCAATAAAGTCAATAATCACGAATAAGTAAAAAGTGGTAAAAAGCCGAAAAGGGCGCCAGCAGTCCATTTGAGTCCGTCAGGTGGAAGGGGGGGGGGGGATCTGCCCCCTCTGACTGTATGGATGCTCCGCCACTGTCAGTGTAAACTTAAGAACAGTGAATTTGACATCTTCAAAAGAAAGTGTGAAACACATATTCATTTCGTGTCCCTCTGTTACCGTGATGTTTTTCATGCCATATTTTTCCTACAGTAACAGCCACAAGAATTAAATATATGGGTATGAAGCAAGTTACTACATGTCTAGACATAGGCGTAGTAGCCTAATTCGATTGGGGGGCTGTAAAGACTTGCCCGAAAAATAAAATAAAATAAAATAAAATAAAAAATAATATAAATTTTCGCGCGCTCCGCACGTTCAACATGTTATTGTGCATATCATATGGGCATTCATCGGTTATAACATCACATGCCAATAACATACATTCATTTTTCATCTTATTACCTTTCCATATTTGTTAAAATTATTGGGGAATTTGTTACAACAACAATGATCATAAGAATATAAGTTTAACCATCGAAAAACACATTGCAAAATATGCTTCTTTCAGTAGGTGCCCGAAAAATCCTCAGCATATTGCCGAATTTTCACCCAAAAAAATGAAATTACACTGCAAATTATTCTTTTTTCAGTAGGTGCCTGAAAATTCTCAGCGTTTTGCCCGAATTTTCTCCAAAAATTTTGGTTGGGGGGCTACAGCCCCCCTTCCCCCCCCCCCGCCTCCTACGCCTATGTGTCTAGATAACCACACAAGAAATTGCAAAATAATCACCCAAGCTAATGCAGAGAGAAACAAAATGTGTCAGTAATACAGTCAAATGTCCCTCCGTTACCGCTTGACCAGTCAATAAGTAGGCTATTGTCCAACAAATGATCTCTATAGTGTTATTTTGTTTACAGTACTACTTGGTAGTTGGTTCACAGGGATGTTGCCAGAGCATTATACATAGGGGTGTGGGAAGGGGGGTGTCGGGCAATCTTTACCAACTGAAAAATAAAAAAACAGGGATTGCCTGTATCGGGCCCATAAGTGGGGTTAAACTGCTTTTTTAAGCTGACGAGTGAAAGTTTAGGCACAAGTAATCCTTCAAAGTAGTCCTCCAAACCTTAAGGTGGAGCCCACATTTGGACCTACAGGCGTACAGTGCAAGGGCCACCTCGTCCCTTCCGGTTCCTACCCCTATTATAAGGAAAAATTCCAGTTATTTGCTGCAAGCTCCGGTATATTACAGTAGGATTCAGTGTTTAATGCTATCAGGGCAGTTCCTGGCATTCATTAGATCACTACTCTGTCAGCAAATACTTATTTGTCCAGTTTCTCATGCATATTTACTAATTCTGTGGCATTTTCATATGTAAATTTCCACACAATGTCCATCAGCCTAGTTGGTAATTCGTTAGAATTTCAATCAGCCAATGAGCAGGAAGTAAAGTATTGCATAACACTATTGAGCACTTGAATCATTATAAAACACAGAAGGGTAAAATCTGTGATCGTTGCAATCTCCACAGCGCAGTGAAAACCACACTCAAGGAAAACAAACGCAGTATAGGTGTATACAGTACACTTTACGTGAAGGCAACGTTGATAGAACCAGATGCCAGAGCTTAATAGATGAAATTTGCCCTCTTCAAGAAAAGAATTAAAGAAGGAGGGCATTTCCATGAAAAAGTGGACATGGGCTAAAAATATAAATTCTGCGTCACATCTTGTCATTGGTTAAATGTTGTTGTAAACATATCCAAGTTTGTGGAATCAATATGATACCTTCCTAAATATTGATTTTTTTGTTGTAGAATTTTGCATATGAAGTGGAAGGATGCTGTAATGCAAATTTTGTGCACAAATTATTAACAGATTTGTTTTTGTTCTCCTAAGAAATTAAATGGTAATACTCAACTGATTTGTTTATTTATTGCTTACATAGTGCACTAACTTCAGATATCACTACCAACCTTTTGAATATATAATAAAAAATAATCAATATTTGCTTTATTCAAACCTCTATTAGCTGATGTAACGTGAGTAACCAAAATTAATATTTTTCCCCATACATCAAATATGACACTACTAAAAATCTCATAATTGGATTTGGGTTTCTACTCATCACCCCGAAATGTGAAACAAGTAAAGAAATGATGTGCACCCCACTATGTTAAGTAGGGTAGGTGATGCAAATGGTAACATGAGTTACCATGTTACGTGAGTTATCATACAGTATAATCATGCTTATAATGTAGACAATTATGCTACCAAGGTATAACTTAAGTCAAACTTGAAGCACCAAATGTGGTGAATGAACATGGTCATTTCAAGTTTTCTACGGAGTTGTTGAGAAATGGACAATAATTTATTCCCAATGAATTATGGCTTAAAACTAAATATGTTATTGAAGTTCAGTTAGTTTTTATCAGAGTCAATATTTGAGAACTCCAAATTGAATTGGTGGTTTTCACTGTTTAATAATCATTGTTAACAGGGGCGGCGATCCGTTTCAAATATTGGGGGGGACATTTGCTTGGATGCAGGCAAATTACTATCAAAGCGGAGCGCCACCATTGGTTGGCGCGCAGCGTACAAGAAAATTTCTGGTTTTGATAGCCCCCCAAATCACCGGAAATGGCACTTCTCGGGCTTGGAAATGACCAACCAGATGTACACTTTTGCCTGAAAACCAAGTTTTCCTAATAGGTTTTTTTTTCATTCATAACCTTTTTTTCAAGATTGTCACCAGTCACACATCATGTTCGACCTCATTGCATCTCCTGTGGATCATTGCCTTTGTAGGTAATTCTATGTAACACCTCACAATACCCGTCCGCCCCACTTTTCAAGGTTTTAAGCCCATTATTTGTTCAGAATTTGAATAATAAATTCACTTCAAAACATACCCATAATGTTGCACAAAATTTCATCTATGGACAACCAATTTAGAAAACCCCCCCTCAACCCCTAATAGACCGGTCAATTGCACGAGTAGAGGGAACTATGATGAAGAATGTTGGTCAAGGAATTTTTGAAAATTCAGACACAGTTAAATTATTGGTGTACAAATATTAAAACCATAAAACTTCGATATCTTAGAAAATATCAAAAAAAAATATGCTCCATGGGGAGGGCAGTCTCCACCCTTCATCCCCCCCCCCTCCCTTGGCTACGCACCTGCAGTTAGAAATCTTGTAGGAAACAGGCCAAATGGAAACCCAGTGAACCCATATCGATGTGGATCATATATATGATTGTATGTACTTACACTTAGTCTGGGAGCCTGTCCCATATGATTTCACCCCATTTAGCCCAGAAGGTTTGACCCCTTAAAGTTACTTAGACCATCTAGGTCATTCACAAAAAAATTGTCAGCTCAACCCCAGTGGTCGGGTTCGGACCCCAGACCCCCTGAAAAATACCCCCCGGACGGGTTAATTTCACCCCATCTAGCCCATGGACCAAACTTTGTCAGAAGGAAGTAGTATGGCTGTACATTACAAAAAAGGCATAACTGACAAAATTCCTGGTTGGGAAGGGGTTGTCAGACCCCCCACTAAGTCACCCCCAGTCGGGTTAATTTCACCCTATCTAGCCCATGGACCAAACTTTGTCATAAGGAAGTAGTATGGCTGTACATTACAAAAAAGGCAAAACTGACAAAATTCCCAGTCGGGAAGGGGTTGTCAGACCCCCCACTAAGTCACCCCCAGTCGGGTTGATTTCACCCCATCTAGCCCATGGACCAAACTTTGTCGGAAGGAAGAAGTATGGCTGTACATTACAAAAAAGGCAAAACTGACAAAATTCCTGGTCTGGAAGGGGTTGTCAGACCCCCAACTAGGTTACCCCCAGTCGGGTTGATTTCACCCCATCTAGCCCATGGACCAAACTTTTGCAATACCAAACTTTGTGAAAAGGTAGTTGTATGGATGTACATTACAAAAAGTGCAAAACTGACAAAATTCCCAGTCGGGAAGGGGTTGTCAGACCCCCCACTAGGTCACCCCCAGTCGGGTTGATTTCACCCCATCTAGCCCATGGACCAAACTTTGTCAGAAGGAAGTAGTATGGCTGTACATTACAAAAAAGGCAAAACTGACAAAATTCCTGGTCGGGAAGGGGTTGTCAGACCCCCCACTAAGTCACCCCCAGTAGGGTTGATTTCATCCCATCTAGCCCATGGACCAAACTTTGTCAAAAGGAAGTAGTATGGATGTACATTACAAAAAGTGTAAAACTGGCAAAATTCCTGGGTAGGCATTTTATTATGGGTAGGCAAATTATGGGTAGGCATCCCTGGCCTAATAAACATACTGATATAGATGAGAATCTTGTGGGAGGAGTTTCTCCTGCCTTTTGCTGGAAATGTTTTAATTCATAAGACAATACATTGACCCTCTTTGTCTTATGTCTGTATTACTGTACAACCTTGCCCACATCCTGTTATGTGACCATAGTTGGTCCTCCACTTTCACCAAATTGCTCTATTCCCATGTTTTATTCATGTAAAAAATAAGACCTGCTATAGTTAATGGCCTGCAACCCAGTTATCTGCTTGGTCCCATAATATATGGTGTTACAGCAGAGGTGGAACAAAAAAATATTGGGGACCCTTTGGCATATTAGATATCGTTAATAGGAACATTCTTCTAATTTCTGAAGCCTTTTCAAATAGTTATAGATATGCCAGGTATATAATTGGTTAATCAAAGAAGTTTATTGGGGGGGGGGGGCTTGACCACTCAATTATATTATTGAAGCTGCCCCCCTCCCCTGCATCAGCTGTTTTTGTGTTACGAATGCATACTTTCCTTGTGCAATTGTTTTCATTTCATTTTTGGCATTTCCTTAAATATATATGTATCCTATGGGTTAGATTTCTATAGTAGCTCACATTGTACTATTGCAACCAATAATTAAGTACTCATATTGTTTCTTTTTAAACCTACAATTGGTAACATATGCCAGTATAAAGATTATTTGGTTGAAATCAAGGAATATTTACAAAATCTGGAAGTTTAATTTGATTTACATCATAGGTGAAAAGGCAGTATTCCCCCCCCCCCCCCCAAAAAAAAAAAAACCAAGAGCATATTTGAACTATTTGATCTGTATTTAGTGTCTGATTTAGGGGGTGTTGTGGCGGGTGTACCCTTCCCCTTTCAGACCACCCCAAAAAAGTTGTGTTCCAGACAAGAATGCTGGAAAATAAGTGCATTATTCAAATCGTGCAGACACTACTTGTCTGAAAAATCAGATATCTGGATTTCCATTTATTTTTATATCTAATAATTTTCACATTTTGAACCCAAATTTGGCAAATCAATCTTGATCGGGGCTTCATAACTGCGGTTTATCTGTCGAAAATCCTGTAACTGGTAAGCTTTACCTTAGCAATTTGTTTACAAATCACACTTTACTTAAAATATTTGCAGAAGAGGTGGATTGATAAGATGGACACAACAGAATTATGCAAGTGACATGATGGTGAACAATGACAGAGACGTACTGTATCATAGGAACTAATCAAAAAGACAATATAGACTTTTAAGAATAACCATTTGTATAAAACCTTTAAAGCGCATTGTGCCCAATAACAGAAGGGCCGTAAAACTGAGTGAGGCCACATTCGCCATGTTTGTTCAAATGCAATGTTTGGTGGGGTTCTAGCTGTAACTATTTCCTCTTTTGTGGATGGTATTTCCTAAATTAAATTATCTTGTTAAATAATAATTATTATAGTTTTCCATGACTGTTTGTCATATTGAAGACACAAGTATGGTAATTGCCAGTCCAAACAACCATGTTGAACAAGCAAACTTATTCTACCAACATGAACTGGGACTGGTCCTGTTGAAAGCATGTTGTTATTTTCTACATTTTTCATGCAAAGGAATCTGCTTTACAAGTGAAGAAACTTTTCATATTTAACATTTGTTCCTGGTTCTACATGTATCCATTTCTTGCTTTTACGGTATATATTATGTTACACAAATACAAAAGTGGCCCATGTGACCAGAATGGGTACATCTTTGCTTTCAGACCATTTGGTAAGTTTTTCCATGTTTTATAATACAATGTCTTGAATACTTTCTTTAAACAAAATTCTGGTCTATGATTAGATTGCGTGAATTGAATTGGCTGGGTGGGGGCACCTTTTGGGGGGTCTGAAAACCCCTTCCCAACCAGCAATTTTGTCAGATTTTCCTTTATTTTAATGTACAGACATACTAATTCCTTTCGACAAAGTTAAGTCTGTGGGCTAGGATGGGGTGAAATCAACCCACCTTTTGGAGTGAGTGAGGGTGACATTTGTTGGGGTCTGACAACACCTCCCCGACTGGGAATTTTGTCAGTTTTACTGTTTGTAATGTACATCCATACTACTACCTTTTGACAAAGTTTGGTTTTGCCAAAGTTTGGTCCATGGGCTAGATGGGGTGAAATCAACCCGACTGGGGGTGACCTAGTGGGGGGTCTGACAACCCCTTCCCGACCAGGAATTTTGTCAGCTTTGCCTTTTTTGTAATGTACAGCCATACTACTTCCTTCTGACAAGGTTTGGTCCATGGGCTAGATGGGGTGAAATCAACCCGCCTTTTAGGGGGTGGGTCAGGGTAAACTTTGTGGGGGTCTGACATCACCTTCCCGACCAACAAGTTTGTCAGTTTTTCCATTTTTGTAACATACTACCATGCTACTTCCTTTTGCCAAAGTTTGGTCCATGGGCTAGATGGGGTGAAATCAACCCGACTGGGGGTGACTTAGTGGGGGGTCTGACAACCCCTTCCCGACCAGGAATTTTGTCAGTTTTGCCTTTTTTGTAATGTACAGCCATACTACTTCCTTCTGACAAAGTTTGGTCCATGGGCTAGATGGGGTGAAATCAACCCGACTGGGGGTGACTTAGTGGGGGGTCTGACAACCCCTTCCCGACCAGGAATTTTGTCAGTTTTGCACTTTTTGTAATGTACATCCATACAACTACCTTTTGACAAAGTTTGGTATTGCAAAAGTTTGGTCCATGGGCTAGATGGGGTGAAATCAACCCGACTGGGGGTGACTTAGTGGGGGGTCTGACAACCCCTTCCCGACCAGGAATTTTGTCAGTTTTGCCTTTTTTGTAATGTACAGCCATACTACTTCCTTCTGACAAAGTTTGGTCCATGGGCTAGATGGGGTGAAATCAACCCGACTGGGGGTGACTTAGTGGGGGGTGTGACAACCCCTTCCCGACCAGGAATTTTGTCAGTTTTGCCTTTTTTGTAATGTACAACCATACTACTTCCTTCTGACAAAGTTTGGTCCATGGGCTAGATGGGGTGAAATTAACCCGCCCGGGGGGTCTTTTTCAGGGGGTCTGGGGTCCGAACCCGACCACTGGGGTTGAGCTGACAATTTTTTTGTGAATGACCTAGATGGTCTAAGTAACTTTAAGGGGTCAAACCTTCTGGGCTAAATGGGGTGAAATCATATGGGACAGGCTCTTGGCCTAACTCATACACAAGATGCAAACCAAATTTCATTACGGATGCAGTCCGTCTAGCTATTCATTTCGAGAGAAAAAAGTAAAAACTACTTTCGGTCATATATAGTAACAAATTGTGACACGGTTAGACAGGCGCCTTGCGACGAATTTGCCAAGGGAGGGGCAAAGCTTGTTCCCAAACTTTCTAATTGTAGCGCCACCATAAGTTGGCGCGAAGCGCAAAAGAAAATTTTGGCCGAAAATGCCCCCCAGATCGCTGGAAATGGCACTTCCAAGGCCTTGTAAGTTGCATCTAAGCATTTTCTATTTTGAAATTACTTTGATATCATAAAAAAATACAAAACATATGCTTAAAAAAAAATATGCCATCAAATATTGGGCAGGATATTAGATACTATATCCCCCACCTAAAATATTGGGGGGACATGTCCCCCCCATGATCGCCGCCCATGATTGTTAATATTAGTGTTAACAAGGGTCCAAAAATCAGGAAACGAGTACCCGAGAGCTATTACCCATCGGGTATCTGGGTATCCGGGTACCCGGGGAAAAAATTACCCTTGTGTATCGCGATTTACAAGAAACTACATATTGGGTGCTATACTAAATGAATTATATTCTCCTCTGACCATGTTTTCACCTTCCTCAACAATTTCTATTTGCTTTTGTTTCTGTCATTAACTTGTTAATAAATTAACATCACTACTAACATCGCAATGCAGCCGCTACTTATGTTTGCTCTCCCATATAAATATCCAATTTAGCTCTTAAACAGTTTTAAATACTACTATCTATTATGCAAGCCCAGGGTTTGCACAGTTAGCCACACAATTGCGTGATTCCCACAATATGATCACATTTGGAATAAACGTTTAGTTAAAAACCACTTGCAATTATTATTTTTAGTTATCCCTTTTATACCCGTGCAAACACTATAAGGAGATATTGCCACACTGGCCAGAGTCCTTAGTACATAAGATGTATGGAGATATTGCTTTGTATTGCCTCCTAATTTCAATTTGATTGAATTGCACTATCGAGGAAAATGCATTTGGATAATGGTACTGGGGGAAAGTGGTGTTCTGGGTAGGCCTATAATTAATCCTACCCAGATGTGGCAGGGACTCTCTCTAGGAGGGCATATTGAGGGACACTTTACCATTACAGAAGGTATTGTGCCTGAGCGAAAAGAGACTCCAAAGTCTTTAAAGGAGCATTTTGTGTTGGTTTTCAATATTTGGTACTCCTTTTTTATCCCATAACAATGTTGCTTATTAGCTTGACTTGTCCTGTTTCACGTCCAATAATATTACAACAAACATTGTCAATATTACATTTTTGGAACTTTGACTTTGACCCAAATCACATCAAGTTTTCATATCAAATTCTTGCAATCTGTGCGATCCAATCCATTGCATGTATTGTTAGCACTTACTGTAAGGCTCAAAACCTAAGTACTTCGAACTATCATGATCGATCAACCAAAACACATTAAAATATGTCCTCAAACTTTGCATGTTGCACTAAATAGATTAACATGTAACAAGACTCTAGTTTCTGGGTTCTTTCATTACAGCTCAAAGTCATATGGTGTTGCTTATTTGTGTTAATTAATTTTTAATAACAAATAACTAGTGCAAGGTACCCCAGGGATTCCATAGGGCTTGTAACTCAAAATGTAAATGAACTGTACAATAGAGAGGGCTATTTCCAGTTGTTATGTAATCATTTTAAAGATCAATAGCATAATTACATTATGCAAGGTTTACCATTAGTATGGTGCAATTTATATCTTCTAGTTCAATTTAAGGGGAGGGAGGGAGGAATACCTTAAAAAATATATGTTTAATCTATGTTGCATATTTATAGCTGATTTGGAGGTATACTGTACAGAAAGTCCAAATGTATCTCTCAACTACCTATCCTCCTTTAAAGCTAAATTTAGGTCACAATGAGGCCACATGTTCTGTGAAAAACAAACATACTACATGCAGGGGAGGGGGGTATGCTCTGTGACAAAAAAAAACATAATACATGCAGGGGAGGGGGGAGGAGGATAATACATGGACAACTTTTATAAATGTTTAACATGTTGCTCTTGCAATTCAGGAGAGTACAAAAATAAAGGGTCACTGAAGGACAGTATACAGGAAAAATGAGGTAATGAGACCATAATTCCTTTATGTTAATTCTGTGACAACAGACAAAAACAGAATACTGCAGTGTTGTCTTTTTTATGGTACTTTAGAATGTAGTCAGGGTTGAGGATCCAGACTTGGGGAAAGACCCATTTTTTCACTTGTTCTTTTGTAAATTAATTTACTTTCTTTATAAGGCGCTTTGAGCAGTAACTGTTGTTTACTGATTTGGCGCTATTTAAGTCTCATTTATTATTATTATTACTAAAGGGGAGCTCATTAGAGCCTTAACATGAGAGCAGTGAAGGTTAATCAACAGTTGGGGTGATCAATACAAAACATGTTTGGAGATACTCTCACACTAGTGTCTCAATACATAAAATGTAAAGTGATATTGTCACACCGGCATGTGTCTCAATGAATTACTATTCATGATCACAATTTGGCCATGTTCTCAATACATGACTTGCATGAGGATATTGTACAAATTTAATGATCACACTGGCTTTTGTCTCTCTTTACTGTCAGTCTACATAACATGTGTGAAGATACCGGGACAATGAACTGTGTTCAAAACATGAATAAAAATATTGTCACACTGGCCCGTGTCAATACATTTAACTTCAGTATTGTCATTCTGGCCTTTGTCTTTAAGAATAACATGTGAGGAGATATCATCATAATGGTCATTGTCTCAATACATGGATGGAGATATTGTCACATTTGCCAATTCTCAACACTGGCATGTGTCTCAACACATTAAAATTATAATGACATTCTATTATCTCAATACACTCACATGTATCAGAGATAAATTGTCACAATGGTTTAATTGTCTCTATACACTAACATGCATATTGATACTGTCACACTGACCAGTGTTTGAATACAACATGTATGGAGGTATTTTAACACTGACCTGTAACTCAATGCGCGTCTCTACAATACTGTCACAATGGCCATTGTATCTAACATGTATCCATCCTTGGGTATGTTGTCACACTGAGCTTTGTCTCTAAACATAACCTGTACGGAGGTGCTGTCACACCGGCCAGTGTCTCAACACATACATAGCAGGTACAGCAATAGGACCATTATCACAAGTGTTGTTTTTTTGTTATTTCTCATTTCCTAATTTTTGTTAAGGTTGCTAGCTTTGTTAAACATTTATTATTTGTCTTTCTAGTACCTGTGTATATATGCTTAATTATACTTAACTATGTATTTGTACTTGCATGCATACACAAAATAAATCAAATCAAATCAGTGCCTAAATAGGTAGAATGTAAGAAGATATTGCCACACTGGCCCGAGTCCTTAGTACATAAGATGTATGGAGATATTGCTTTGTATTGCCTCCTAATTTCAATTTGATTGAATTGCACTATCGAGGAAAATGCATTTGGATAATGGTACTGGGGGGAAGTGGTGTTCTGGGTAGGCCTATAATTAATCCTACCCAGATGTGGCAGGGACTCTCTCTAGGAGGGCAGATTGAGGGACACTTTACCATTACAGAAGTATTGTGCCTGGAAAATTCTTGGTAATTTGACAATCAACCTCAAAAAGCTGCTTTAACATATATCAGTGATGGACTTTGCTCCTTCACATGATATTTATGCAGTGTAAGAAAATGAAAAGTTGATGACCAGTGCAATGTACAAGTCCTAACAGAAATTGGAAAAGCAAATGTACTTAAATGCCTATTATTCTTAATTTTCTTGTAATGATAAATTATCTGGTAAAACTTCATTTGATTTCAAGAATTAACATGACATTTATTGGGAGGATTAACAGTAAAAGGACTGCTAAGCATTGACAAGTTATAATTAACCTTCATCTCAATTAAGTCTTAATCCATAGTAAACAAAGCAATAACGGCGGACCATTCAAGTTACTTCCTGTTTGATTCAGTCTTAGACAGCAGATTTACACCATATAGTTTAAAGTGGTCCATTGTAGTGTGAACTAATATCAAACAATGAAACAAAATTAACAATTTCAGGCATTATACTGTATCCAACTGTCATTAGACATATATCAGAGACATGTAAATGAAGTCAAGGATCCTATACAACTGATAATTTGGTGAGGAACTGAATTTAGTAAACGTACACATTAGCAAAGTGGCAGAAGATATACTTCAGTATGCTATAGGCCTCTACCAAATTTATTTCTTGCTTTCCCTATTGTTCAAGTGTTTATATTTTCAAGCACTCAAAAAATATATGTTACAAACATTCAAATGCTAAAATCCACAAGTTATCCTAACAACTTACATTTAATGATTAGAATATCACATAGGTTTGCTATGTCTTGTTTTTTGCATAAAAGGCAAAAAATAACCAGTTAGCAGCTTTTAATGAAACCCTTGCATACAGTACTTGCAAATATAAAATATAGCTCAAAGCATTCCCTAAATTATCGGGGTACTAATTATGGCTAACATCAAAGTAGAACTAAGTTAAGCTGGGAGGCACTTTATTGCAAAACACAGAATGGAATATTTTAACCATACTGAAGTACATTTAAAGCAATTTGAAAGAACAAAATGTAACACGTGGAAAGTTTCTTATATACTTATTCAGTTAATTTTCATTTATTTGCTTTTCATTGTTTTAATTGCTATTTTTATTTATTATTATCATTTTATTTCTTTATTTATTTAATTATTTGTTATTTATTTATTACAATTTTTTTTTTTTGGGGGGGGCAGGTTGTCTGAACCCCAAGAATCCCCTGTTTGTACAGGTATGTTATGTACTGTCTCAAGTAGTATTTTGAAACAACTGAATAATAACAATGATTAAACACTACTCCAATCCTTGAAGAAACTTGATCAATTAAGAAGGAACTGGATCAATGAATCAATTTTGTTGTTCATACTACCTTTACCAAATCCTGCACCCATAGTTCTGAAGGCTATTTTTCCATTTTGAAGAAGATTACTGATAGCTTTACAAATGATTTGTAAATTATTAACTACAGGAAAAAAGTTAAAAACTCATACAGTTGTAATTCTTCCCTCCTATAAGGATAACACTATTCATACTGCTTTGCAGTTCACATAGACCCTGTATACTTTCCAACTGATTTAATCCAAAATACTGCATCCCCCCCCCCCCCAAGGTCCACATCTCTGCAAATACTAAATTCAAATGATTCAATTAACACTGGGAAATGACCAATAAACATTGCAACATCTTACATCAAGGGCCTTATAAAATCCAAAACATTCCAAAAGGGGAGGTGGACACCCTACCCCCCCCCCCTTGGACCACTCCCCCAAGTTTCCCTACCTGCAGATATTAACTTCAAATATGCAATGACTTGTACTGAGAGAGAACCAGTAAATATTGCATCTAATTGCTACAAAAATTCCAAACATTTCTTAAGGGGGAAAGGGGAACCCTTTACCCCCCCCCCACCCCTGGCCCCACTCTCAGACACCAAATTTTACTACCAACAGCTTCCCAAATGACCCACTTAAGCAACAAAGACATCTCTTAAACCCTTTCCATGTAATTTACCATGAAGGTATCCCATTTCTAGTTACTAAATCAACAGTAATTATAATTTTTCTACAGTAGGGTGTGATTATATAACTTCTCTGTATGTGTGGATATATTATGACTTTTACCTCTCCCTGACTTCTGTAGCTCTCACCTCCCCCATTTATTTTGGTTTCTAACTAGGCCATACACAACAGTCAGTCTCATCATCTATAGCGTCCCCCCCCCCCCACCTGGAAAAATATGTACGCCCCAGTAGGAAAACTACATGAAAAAATTGTAAGCATTGCTTGACAGAGCTGGGAATTAAACTGATACCTCATTTTCTACTTCCCTTAACAATATTTTTAAATTCAGTTTGTCATACAATTTTGTTGCTATAAAATAATGTACAGATTTACTACATGCTAGTGAGTTCATTCTAAAATCCTGCATATTGGTGAAATGTGAAACCTATAACACCAACATCTATCTTGATCACATTTTCTATTGCATAAACATTTGTACTTTGTCAATCAATTTCAACATACAGTATCCACTCTGGGACATGTTGAAAAAGTGTAATTAAATTCTACAAGTTGCATATGAAATTGTGTGAGTAGATTAATAAATTGTAAAGGTCCATTCCCAAATGTTGTTTATGACAAATAGCAATCAGTTATTCAGCAGAATGTACTAAGACACTTTTTTAATTTAAAGCTGATGTTTTGCTTTGATATGTCACAATAATAGAGCATTTTTGTGCAATTCAGAATACTCAATCTTCTAGCCTTTTTAGGTATGTTAATTTAAGCTATACTCAATGTCATGAATGCATTTTTAATGAATTAAGTGCTGAAGTCAACTCCTCAGTGTAGTTCTCATTGGTAATGTTACCTTCTGTATTATAAACTTCTTTACACTGCCCAAAATCTTTTGCCTTCATATCAACACTAAATCAACCTAGTATTAAATCCAGCCTTTTTCTTGCCTTGCAAAACTGGAGGCAATACAGTCATATTATGAATTTTATTCAATTAGTCAATGTATAGATAAACTTAGACATCCAAAAGTTGAAAGCTTAAAAAATCCATAGATATGGTATGTATAGCTTTCTGAATATAGCACAATGTTACTTATGAGCAACTGTTTCAAAACCCATTTTACAAGGTGTTAAATGGTTGAGAAATGCACCTAAAATCTGAACACACAAAGTCCCTGTAACCTCCCGCAAAAGCCTTTCAAATGGTTTGACTATACACCACTCAAATGCCACCACTCTTGGCAAAACATTTTCAGGTGAATTCATGTCCATACTACTTGATTATTTGTGCATGCATCAATAACAATTAAAGGTGACTTACCAGAGTATATCTATAGCCAATTGTGGGTAGTCAGCCATTCATAATTGATGACCAATGGAATTCTCAGTTTGTAACAAATTTCTGCCACGGCTGTGTAATACAAACAAACATTTTTCAATGCAATATCCATAACTATATTCTCAGTGATGTGCATACAAAATTATATTCCAATGATGCATACAGTTTTTGTAATAATGCAAGACCCCTAAATGTTAAGTCCTTTGCCTACTGTAACAAATTACTGAAGTATTATACTAAATAAACAATAATAGTTTGCTGTTATTGGCTTGGTGATCAATGGTTTTCCCTGCTTAATGAAACATACTTGAGTTAATAAAGCAAACTATTGTTTTATGCAATATTGTGCTCTGTACTTCTTCAAACAAAATATTCAAGTTAAGTAGCCAGACATATGAAAAAGAATGGGTAATTACTTGATGAAGAGATTCTTGGCCCCACAAAATTAACCATTTGGAGGTAAGAAAATATGAATTACTTAAAATGATAAATTGATGAATCTCTGCAAATCATTGGAGCTCCCTATTAATCAAAGTGCCTACTTCACCAAAGTGTTCAATAGGCCTTATTACATACTTAATTAAGATAAGAGGAACACTCACCATCACAGCTTCAAAATGATCCCATACTTTCTTGTATATTTTTCGTGGCAGTTCCATGCAATTAGTGTACAAATTACACTAATCTTTTCCTCAATTACCAGTGCCCGGGGTTTTCGAGTTACGATTTGTATTGAAGAACCGATGTATTTATAAATGCCTTAGTTAAAGCCTACATTCTGGAAATTTAATTGATTATATTTGCAAGCTATGTTACTAGTTACAAATAAATCATGACCAGTTGTATCATTGTTGAATGTGTATCATTCGTTTACCAACCTAAGCCAAGTGCAGACATGATGCAGGCCTACATATGGCGAGGACAAAAAAGTGCTGAAAATACCACGCTAGTGTCTAGGATATACATCAAATGTAACTTGTTACAGTAATGACATTACTTCTATCTCTTTACTGCACACCAATGCCAGTTCTCACCAATTACCGATTCAGGATAAACATTTTTTCTCTGCTGTATGGATCTATAAAACAATGACTTTTGGAAAGCACTTTATATAAAGTTGCTAAAGAAGTTATAACACTTTGCGTTGTAACTTGAAATGTTACCAGATCACTCTAGGCATGGTAGAGCATTAGTGCTAAGGTTGTGGGGAGACAGGTAAGCAAGGATGCAGAGTAAATACATCCTTTTCCCTCTGTCATTATTCCAACAGCACAATTTCTACACTGCATTGAAAGCAATAGTTTGGGGCAGATTAGAACTGCACAAGGCAAAATGGTGGCAGTAATTAAGAACCTGCTCAAGTTCAGTCAAGCGTGAAGGTCAATTGTATGGAGGTGTGTGAACAGGCATTAACAAAGAGGGGTTGTCAGAGAGATGTTTCAGCCTGATAGTTGCATTGAAAATGTACAGTGTCCTTACGGGGTACTGAATTTGTTCCCCGTAAGGAATGTGTACCCTGTAAGTAATGCTGAAACTCGTATAGTACCCCATAAGGTATCAAACTTGAACACACACAGACACACACACACACACACGCCAACCTGACTGCATAGGTTCCTTTTGCTAAAGCAAGAAACCAAAAACAACATTCATAGTAGTCACCTTTACCTCAATGCTCATCTGATGCCTGGTTTCCCCTATTTTGATGTGCTTGTTTGCTAACCAAAGTTTTGTATCTTTACATTCTTGTCTGGATTGTGGATGCCACCAATAACTTCATAATGGTATCCATTTGCCTGAAAGAAAAATTTGTTACAAAATGTGAGAATGAATATATCAGTAACTTAAGTCAAAGTAGCGTAATGTCAGACTTTTGTCCTCAAAGATCAGGTGTAATTGACATGCAAACAGAAAGCCACAGGGCTTAGTGATTCCTTTGCCTATTGTTATTGTAGGGCATTGGAGGGGAGAGTTCTACTGAGTACATGGGATCCACAGTGAAATGAAAAAAAATCTCTTGCAACTATTAGCAAAGGAGAACTAAATGTGTACTCAATGATATGGTGTGGACAACCCTGAGTTATCATGTTTTCAAATTTTTTAATATTATGATGTGTGTAGGAATCCACATGTCAAGTAAAAGATCTGTTCATGTTGTTCTTCTTGTCTAGGGCTAATATTGCCATGTGCATGGTGAGGTACCATGTTTAAGAAGTTTTTCAGACTGAAATTAACTGACCTTGAGTGACCTTGACCGAAACAGCCAAAAAAATAGAAGACAAATGCTTCATTCCTATCAAATTTGAAATTTACCAAAACTTCACTTCTTCAGCTAGAAAAGTTGTCAGTTGTTGACTACTAGTCAGGGTTTTTGTTGAGAAATGAAGTAGATGGGTCAAGTTGAAAAGTAGGCGGGACTGTCTGTACGCGGACATGGGGGAGGGGTCTAACCCTCCCCCTCCCCTTTGCCGGAAAATTGCAATTTAAAAAGTCTCTAGATGCAAAATGGTGCAATATACAGTTGTTTGGTCAATGATATTGCCCCCTCCCAATCACCCCTTTCTTCTGTCCTATTTTTCTTTTTTTCTCCTGAATTTTTTTATTAACACTCGGGTCATGGAGCCTAGGGAGGTAGCTATGCCACTGAACCGAACTTAGCAAGGGTGTGACGCACTTGCTGCATTAAATGAAGTGCCATCATAACAAAATGATAATAGGTCTACGGTACCTACAAAGTGAGTAGGATTTTACTGCCAAAAAATACCCAACTAGGTCTGTGATAGAATTTAGTATTTATATAGTATTTATTTCTCTCGATTTTTTGCGTCTAATTTTTTTTTTTTTTTTTAATTTTTTTTTTTACTGAGCGTTGCAAAGTAGCCGGGTCCTGTACGTGCAGTAAGCGAGTCATTTGCCCCGGGTCCCGGCTACTAACCAGAACCCTGCTAGTGACCTCAAATGACCTTGACTTCTCCCAACACACTATCAGCTGAGTATTTACTAAGAGTGTCTTCATACTGAGCATTAACTTCATGCAAGCTGTACTTAGTGAGATATGTCTTCAGAATTTAACTAAAATTGACCTCAAATGACATTTGACCTCAAAAAAAGTTAACATTATAGATGGCAAGTATTCAATCAGAGGAACAAATTTGACATTCTATGTAGCTTTATTCTTTGAGTTAGCTCATTCACAAAGTTTTCAGGTTTAGACCATTGGTTATCTCATATGACCTTTGGCCCCTCCCAAAGCAATAACAGTGAAGAATTTACTAAGGTGGTAGATACCGAATACATTCTTCTAATTGTTCAAAGTGTGAACTTTATGTAAGCTGTACATGGTGAGATAACCTGTTAACAAAGTTTCAGATTTTTAGGTGGTGTGGACCTCAAACAATTTTTGACGTACTAAGTAACAGCAAGTGGTAAGAACTCGGTTGAGGGATAAGCATACTAATTTCACTTAACCTTTACTTCAGTAAGGTCATTTATAGGGTTTTTTACGGTTGACCACTGGCAATTAAATAACAATTGCAGCTGAGAATTTGCTAAGGGGTAGCTTTCTACCAAGTATGAACTTCATGCATATTGCACTTGTTGAATTATCAAAGTTTTCAAAATTTGAGCTAAGGCATCTCTCTCTCACATATGCACACACAAGCAGTCACTGCTGCATGGTTTTTGATAAACAATTATGAAGCACTCCATACAAAAATCACTTTATAATCAAGTGCTGATTACTCACCGTGGGTTCTGAAAAATTCTCCAAGTTTTCCAAAGTTGTTGCTATAACAGTCAGTGGTTGATATTGTGGTTGTTAAAATCTAACATAGCCTCTTTTAGTTTGGTGAGAAATTACACATTCACTTCTCTCAACTTCCAACCAACTTCTAGATTTTCTATGTCAATATTTGCAACACCTGTGGAGAAGTAAAAACGATGGTAAGTAAATTTCTGCAAAGCTAACATCAACTGACAGGGGAATGCCACACTGTAGGTATGCAAAAGGTTTTCCGTAAACTTTGTAAAGCTAAAAATACTATTCAAACCAAATGTACACAGTGACTATAATGATTGTTAAAGTATGTTGAGAAGCAATGTTCAATTAATGAACACATTATTAATGGGGTTCTGACCCCTCCCCGATAACACTCAAATAAAAACTGATACTTCTATTGATGTTGTAAATTTCTGGTGAAAAGTCAACAGTCGAGGCAGTTCTTAATGGGCATGCAGTAGGAGGTATACAGATGGCTCAGTATGAAGGACACTGCACAGAAACTGGTGTAAAATGAATTTAACAGCTGCCTACTGTCCGTTTAGTTGTGGGCTGCTGAATATTACTCATACAGTATGCGGGCCCACCATGGTAGCCACAGGAAGAAATTTTGACTAACAAAAGGCCAAAAATAGATTGCTGAAAATGGAAGATGATTGTTTTAGCATTTATGACAAACTTTGATCAATGTTTTTTCGTGTTGAAAATTAACGCTTATTCAAATTCTCTTCAATTTTTTTTTTTGTTCAGTAAATTGGTGAACCAAAAAGTTTGGGTTTTTTTTCCCTTTGTTTTTTGGTGGGCCAGATTAGATTGTCTGGCATGCTCAATCTGGCTAGTAGGGGCCCCCTGTTCTAAAACCACAATTCCAATTCCTGAGGCAGTATATTGTACTGCTTCCGTACCTGACAGCTTCTAAGGGTTCTCACCTAAGAATGCTGCATTGACTTCCTTCTTGATGAATTCTAAAGGGCTGACAACTGGCTGATCCTTATTACTCTTCCTCTTTTTGTGAAGCACAGGTAACTTGTGCTAAGCCTTTCTTTTCTCTTTACTTCCTGATGTTGAAGGTCTGTTTTAAAGTGGAAAAGAGCAGTTAGTAAACCTGAATATGATAATATGCTAGTGTCCTTTGACTCCTTGGACTCCAATATATCAACCCCAATCTTGGCCCAATGTCTGACCCAGAGGGGAGAAGGGGTACACATGAGGCTTTCACCCCCATGAAATTGAAGACTGTAAGCATTTTACTGCACTGGTGCATGTCAGTCTCTGAAGCAATAATATTCCTTGTTACTATATTATATTGATTCAAAACTAATTATATAGTTGCCATAAAATTTTAGGATTTTGGAGTAGCCGACAACAGGAACGAAATTAGGATTTAGGAGCACTTCACGTTTTAACAATGTTAATATGTTAACACTATCCTGGCTTCACTGATTAAATAGGCTTACGGCCTAGCTCTTGCTAAGTTGGAGTTGGACGTGACAATGTTATTTTCTACGAAATTTTAACAGATTTGTAGGTGCAAACAACAAAGACACACGTTTTTTTTTTAAATGAAAGCTGAAGGTTAAGGAACATGAAGCATCAATCGAATTAATCAACACAGACTTCAGTCTAGAAATAGTGTGCACGCTACCTAGGGCCTAAGTTAGAGCCCGTAGAGGCCCCTTTTCTTCTAAGTTCTATTTGAGGCGTATTACAACGAACCGAACTTGTCAAAAAATTGGCAAAATCGCTTGGTCAATAACTTCCTGGGCTCCTGCCTTTAATTGTACCGTAAATTGTCGAGAGGAATAATAAATTTAAAATGCCGGTATATCCTAGTCATTGAATCAACTTGAAGTAGGCCTAACGTTTAATACTAACTCGCATCATGTAGTGTACTTCACTTTTTCACCTTTGACCCTCAAGTTTTTGTCAAATTCACGTACGTACATAATATAAGCCAACGAGGTAAATGAATCTGGAGGATTCATGTCAATTGGGTGCGCGCGTACCATGTATGGAGGGTCATGTGATGTGTTCCAGGGTGGTACTATACTGATATTTCTCTGTAGCAGTTCGAGAACAGTGTTATTGACTTCTTGAAAGATTGGTCGGTTCGGACATGGGAACTAACGGCATAAGAAGGTACTGGTACTTCAGGCCTACGAAATAGTGCTAATATGCTAACGTTCAACCTTATTCTCTTGAATGAAGGCAGGCTTTCTACATAATCTTACTTATTAATACAGCTCTAGGGGCAAGCTTTGTCTCATATGGCCTAACGTTATTACTACACGCTATAAGTGAATGTAGAAATGGGAAATGTGGGGAAATGTTTAGTTCAATGCAACCACGGAATTCTCCATGGAACAGAGCCTAATGCTGCTCGACGGGAATATAGCTATCACGTTAGGCTACAGGCACGGTTATTGCTAGGTAACGGGTGTCGTCTGCTGCTCTAAGCACACAAACACATTTACGCACTAGTTGGGTGAAATCATCATGCGTAATAGGGAGAGTAGTATATTAGTACCACCCTGGAACACATCACATGACCCTCCATACATGGTACGCGCGTACGCGCTTTTTTACTGTGTGATAGTTTCTCCAGATTCATTTACCTCGTTGATATAAGCTTAAGGAGGTAGCACTTGTATGTTACTACGCGACTGTGGTCGCCGTTTTCTTGTTCGTCGGAAAATATCACAGAAACAGATTGTAGTAGTAGAAACCGTCAGGAGTGTCACTCGTTGACTTGTTAAATGGCTGTCAGCGTTGCTTGTTATTGCACTTGCTTCAAGTAGCATTTTTTCACTCACAATCAAGTCAGAATTGATTGAAATATCTTTTCTAATCAGTTTGGGTTGTAGACAAGCCACACTACATGACACCGACGGTTTTTTCTTGAAAGTCAGTCTAGAGCAATGTATAGGGTGTTCATTATGTGTTTGCATGAACAACTTAAAAATAGTAATACACAAAATATGACGACAGATCATGAAGAAGTTCGAATTCAAGGTATAACGTTAAATGCTTGTCTACACTGCGGTTGGACACCTGCAATCACAAATAAGTTACGCTTGGCAGTTACATTAGCACACTGCGGTTCAAGCGTCCTTTGACTCGAGTCAGAGAACAATAGTATTCACTGTTGATGTCAGTTCTGTATGAAGATAAAAAACACTGATAATGTGCATTCTGACAGTTAACCCACCACAATGGAGGTTATAGGTCGGTTAATTACGCGGTGACTTGATTCGGGTTTTCAAGAATGGTATGGTTTAGACATTTTATCCTTCACTGACCTTGTTTTCAGGTTTGCCAAGCAGAATTACCAGAGATCAATGTCTTAAACTTCAGAAGTTATAAGTACCATATATTTGTCAAAACTCCTTTTTATTCTCAGAGGGTTATGGAATAATTTGTCTGAGAAAGTTGTACCTGCAAGTAGTGTACGAACATGGGAAGTATCACTTCCTTGGTAAGAATGGCTTTGGGTGTTCATTTAGAATATTTGAGAACAAATGGAGAGTGAATGCTTCCAGGAAAGTACTTTTTGACAAGGGCGTAGGAACCGGGGGGCTGGGGGGCGCCAGCCCCCCAGTGAAAAATATGGGGGGCGGAAGTATCATTCCGCCCCCCCGCTCCGCAAGTCAGAAAACCCCTTTTTCATTTCCAAATGAGAAAAAAATCTCATTTGGAGCACCAAATTGCATTTAAGGCCAAAAATGGTGAAAATTCAAAATTCTTTACAAAATGGAGTGGGAGTTGAAGTGTGCTATATTGCACCAAATTGCATCTGAGGCTACCTGGAAATGCAAAAAAAATCCAAAGGGGAGGGAGACACCCCCTCCCCTTAGACCCTCCCCCAGGCCAGCCATCAGTCTTCAGCCCCCCCCCCCCACTCAAAAGTACCTTCCTACGCCACTGAGAGCTATGGTAACATCAACTACATATTATGCTGATGGAATGTACTTACAAGTATTTCAAGTTTGTTAAGTTTTCGAAGATGTTGGAAGAAAGTGACTGGAGTTGGTTGTGGTCCAATCGCCTGCAACAAAGAAAGAGAAAGCAAATTATTTATATCTGTAATGCAAACGTAAAGCGACCTCAAACATGTTATTACTCCATTTGAAGCGATTGACTGTGCACCTTTGATTTGGCATTCTATATATGATCTAGGAGTTGTTCTTAACACACCCACCGGTTTTGTTAAGACACATACAGAGGCGGTAGAAGCGAGGAGGGGAGGGGGTGCACAAGGAGCACGTTACCCTCAAAAGTGCACCCTTATTGTAAAAAAGACTCCATTTGTTGAAAAATTAAATATTATTGTTGTTAAAAAAATGTCTAAATCTATGAGTGACCTTTTGTTGACAAACATTCAAATACAGGATTTCGCAGTATGAACGCACAAAATGAATTACTTTGTTTGAGGTAACTTTATGCTTTGGTATGTTGGACCGTTCTGCGACTGAGTAAAATAACATTAGCTTCTAGCAACGGGATTGAGAATTGAATCACGTCACGGAAATGAGTAATACTTCCTTATATTTGATATGTAATAATAAATAGATATGTGAGAATTGCAAAGCTGTATCCGGCTTACAAGGAATGCAGCCAAATATTTGACAATTCAAGGGAGATAGTTTAGGGATTATACAGAAACGAAATATCAGAAGAAAAAACAACAACAACTAAGTATAGCCGCTGATGAAGCTCCAGAAGGACATGTCTAGGTTTGTTACTGGTTTGATGTAGCTCTGCAATTGCATTGACCACTTTGCCTCTAAAGGAAGATCCTGATTGATTTAAAAGTCAAACTCTTTATATTTTGTGGACCCGTATAGGCCTCTTTATCTCCACTGTTCCTATAAGTATTTTTGTATATTTAGTTTGTTAACATACGTATTACTTACAAAGTTTCCAGGTTAGGTAAACGTGCAAACACATCAGGGGAAAGAACACGCAGCTTATTAGTTTGTAGTTCACTGCAAGAAAGGTAAACTATGAGATGAATTCACAACAGGATGTGCCTTGCTTTCTAACATAAACACATAAACATGCAAATGATTGCTCTAAAGAAATGTATCTGAAAATTGTCTGTATTTCCTCAAAGCGGAATGGTACACAAATCAGTGTTCTTTATAAAAGCAATTATAATGATATTAATATAATATAAATAAATTTAATAGCCAGTATCCGTTTTTGGTTCACTTGGATAAGTAAGGAAAGTGTAAAAAGGTTTATAAAACTATAACAATGTTTAAAAATTGCACGATGTGCAACTTTTAATGACATTTCATGAACTGTCAAATGTGTTCGGAAAATATATGAAATACATTGCTTATGACCGTATCTGCATTGCATTTCAAACTTTAACGAGAATGTATATAAGCCATAGTGACTAATCAACAAGCACAGACAAGTTAACGATTGCACTATTGAAAGATTTATCGTATTTTCATGAATTAACATAATCATTAATTTACTTACGCTGTGCGTGCTTCAGTGGCGTAGCCAGACTTTTTCATCTGGGGGGGGGGGGCAAAGGGAGGGGGCGAAGGGTCTGATTGGTGGGGCAGACTAAGCTAGTACAAAAGACATACCAAACAGTTTGCATGACAAACTGTGGCAAATCGGGTATTGTGTCAGCAATGTAGGGCACAGATGGTCACTCTAGTTAGCTGACGTTTTATGTTATTTCCACATAGGTATTATTAACGATAAAACAGATCACTGAAAAAGTCATCGATAGTTCTCTTTAAAAATCTGAATAGACTATGCTCTTTCTGTCAGTATTCAAAGATGATCAGCATGATATCTGACTGGCCTGGGAGTGTAACCACCCCCCCCCCTCCCCAATCAACAAAAGATGTTATCATTCCCCCTTCGGGCCCTTCTTTTGCACTGTCTAGGGCTCACTCAAACAGTTTAGCGAAGGTTAATTCGCCTATTCTGATGACTGTCTGCGACGAATTCGTCCAAATTGATCCCCTCGGACAGTTCCCTTTCGATATGTAAAACTCCGAGATCACTAAGGCGAGTGTCTGACATTGTGTTCCGCAGATAGGTTTTGACGAGCTTCAATGTTGAGAAGCTGCGCTCGCATCCAGCACTCAATACCGGAATCGCAATGGCAATTTTACAAAGGCGTAACAGCTCTGCAAAGACATTATTATATGGCTCCAGAAACGATGTCAGCGACAGAAGGTTGGGTGGTGGCGTCTCTCCCGTGTTAGCGAACTAGCGCTGGAGGAGTCTCTGTGCTTGCGGAACCTCGTGTTTGAGGTCTTCCATGCTCGCATCGAAAACTTGGCCAAACTGTTCGACGCTTTCCATCGAGAGGAAATCCTTATATACTCTCTGGATTCAGTGATTGGATCCCTCTCATGATCTGGCAGTTTTCTGTGGAGAAGCGCTTGTTCATTTCCGCAAGGGCGTAGGAACCGTGGGGCTGGGGGGGGGGGGGGGGGGGGGCCAGCTCCCCCAGTGAAAAATGTGGAGGGGCGGAAGTATCATTCCGCCCCCCCCCCCCCGCTTCGCAAGTCAGAAAACCCCTTTTTCATTTCCAAATGAGAAAAAAATCTCATTTGGAGCACCAAATTGCATCTAAGGCCTGGTGAAAATACAAAATTAAGTTTACAAAATGGAGTAGGTGTTGAAGTGTGCTATATTGCACCAAATTGCATCTGAGGCTACCTGGAAATGCAAAAAATTCCAAAGGGGAGGGGGACACCCCCTCTCCTTAGACCCCTACCCCAGGCCGGCCATCAGTCTTCAGCCCCCCCCCCCCCACTCAAAAGTACCTTCCTACGCCACTGCTTTTTGAAAACGCCTAGCAATTTTAGCGTGCTATGATTTGGGGAGATTGGCTATGCACTTTCAATTTATTTTAAAAGCATACCCATATACATGCAAGAACCAAAAACTCCACTTGGTTATTCTTAACACAAAATATATTTCATTATACGGAAATAAGTCCAAAAATTTTCCTCACCTTAATGCAGTTTGGGATCGGCGGTATATTTCGAATCTTCATGTAATTGTTGACAAGGGCTCTTTGGTTCCAAAAGTAGACTTCGGACAAGTCCGAAAAAAGAAAAATCTTCAGTCTTCCTCTGCCACACACCAATTTCTTGGTCTCGTCATTTTATAAAATTATTATTTAGGCGTTTCGAACTTTTTCGCAACTTCGGCTCTACGATTTTGCGTTTGGTGCATCCGTGCATGAGCAGTCTAACCTTGTCAGGGTACAAATACGTTGGTGGTCTGAACAACTCCCTGGTCTAACAAACGTATACGTATGTGTATGCAAGTACGACAGTGAAAATTTACGATATCAAATAATAGTGCGGATGTTTGTGGTAGAAAAAAGACAACAAAGTCTGGTTGAACATCTCCACGTTTGCGGTCAACATCGAGAGGGCCGATGAAAGATGATATTACGTAATCATTCCTATCACGTTGCGTTCTCTCACACAGGAAATGAAGGTTAACGTTTTTTAAGTTGACGACATGCCATGGCCTTAGCCTTTAATTAGAACTATAGTTGTAAATAAAGAAAACAGTGTGTTTGGCGAATAGGATCATTTATATACCTACCAGTATGTGTATGCGTGGAGGTCAAAAACAGGTAAAAAAACCCAGGTAAAATGGAGGTAAAAAACAGTTTAACCTCCATGGAGGTAAAAACAGTTTTCCCTCCATGGTGTATGCATGTGTGCATGCGTGTATGTATGTATGTATGCAATGCATGTACGTGTATAGGTATGGATGGGTGGGAATAACAAATAAGCTGCATTAATAATATATGATGCATTTCATTGAAAATAAGGCTGCAGATATATATATATATATATATATATATACATAAATATATATTTATATATACATATATATATACTTATATATAAATATATATATATATATTATTATTATTATTATTATTATTATTATTATTATTATTATTATTATTATTATTATTATTATTATTATTATTATTATTATTATTATTATTATTATTATTATTATTATTATTATTATTATTATTATTATTATTATTATTATTATTATTATTATTATTATTATTATTATTATTATTATTATTATTATTATTATTATTATTATTATTATAGAAAACCAGAGAAATAAGATATGACTCATAATTGAAAAATAAGGAGTAAAGTTTTAGAAAATATATTAGAATTTCGGTCACCTTGGGGCCTTCGTTAGCAATACTTGGCAGTCGAATGAAAAGTACAAAATATACTAACACAATGAAAGTATGACGCTAGATAAGTGTAAGTTGCATTGATGGAATTAAAACCAAATCATGACTATACAGGAAGCGGATGAATGAGCAAAGAACGGATAACATGTTTGTAGAACTGATAGTTGTTAAGGCACTTAAGGGGTCCCAAGTCTTTGTCGAGGCCGGTGACTTAATACGAAAGATCCAATCGATTTCTTTACGTTTACGTTCAGTAGCGAGCCTGAAGTTGGGGGGGAGGGGGAATGCAGTGGCTGAAATTCCAACTTGATGGGTTTTGGAGCCAGAAAATTCCGACTGCTGCCTTGTACCCCCCACCCGCACTACTCGTGAACGATACGGTCAGTGTTAGTCGAACATCCCATCTTTCGCGACTGCAAGTTTGTTCCGATTTTTTTGCGGTACATTTGTAGCACTGGCCCTCACTTCACAAACTTATTATTCACTCTGGTAAAGCGGGTAAGCAACTGAGTTGAGTTATCTGCTTGATAGGCTACATAGACTACTAACTACAAAAGCTATGTTAATGTAACAAAGGGGAAAACCTTTTTTTCAACAAATTATATTCGACGACATAGTGAATTACCCCAAAATACAGTGCTTTTTCCTAGCGCGCTTAATATTATTTTCTTGGGGGGGGGGGGGCTATTTATCACTCACATGATTTTTTTTTAAATTGTTCACTTCATTCCAACTGAGCATTGGGAATGAAATGAATACTTAAACATTTTGCAGAAAAATGTTGAGTTGACGACTGATACGATAAGTTATCAATTAAACATTTTGCAGAAATTTTTCAATTGCTCCATTGGAATGAAGTGAACAATTGAACATTTTGCCAAAAAATGTCCAATTGACGAGATAAGATATGTTGTCAATTAAACATTTTGCAGAAAATTTTTCAATTGCTCAGATGGAATGAAGTGAACAACTGAACATTTTGCAGCAAAATGTCCAATTCACGAGATATGATAAGTTGTCAATTAAACATTTTGTAGAAAATTGTTCAATTGCTCAGTTAAAGCAACTAAGCAATCCAAATTTTTTTTTATTTTTTGTAAGATTTTATCTTGTTATCTAAACAATTTACTGAAAAATTTCACCCTATGGGGCAAAGTTTTTCTCATGTTGATGGCACTTTAAAGCTTCCGTAGATAAGCATTGAGCGTTTTTATCGTATACGTTGTACAGTAGTTTTATTAGGTGTTTTTTGTTACAGTATTCAAAATCACACGAAGTTTTGTATGGTGGAGTATAAAGATCGCGAGATGCAATTTCTAAATTTGACAAGGAAAACGTGGTAAATATGACAGATTAAAGGTCAATTTTGACCGAAAATTGTAGGTCACTCACAAATTACAAGAATATATGAAATTAGAGTGCGACAGTCGGAAAAATTAGAGTGAGACAGTCGGAAATTCGGACTGTCGCACTCAAATTTTCCAACTATCATCAGTTTTACAAAGATTAGGGGTGGGGTGTGAGACACCCCCACCCCTCTAGCGACGTCCCTGAGTGTACGTATACACACGGCACGTCGAATAATACACGGGCGAAACTCGCAGTGTCCTGCATTACCATTGAACTTCTGAGTTCGTATATTTTTCAAGAAACCGACACGGATACATACGACAACGTATACCAATATGTAAATGTCTCTCAAGATCGGTATGTCATAGGCACCTAGATGACTGAATTTCCCAGTGAGGTAAAATTCCTCCTAGATGGTAATCAAACGGTTTAAGAATTTTACCCAAAGGTGACCATATTTTAATATGGAGCATATATGGGGCCAATACATCATAACTTTAAGCCTTCGAAATAACCTATTGTAGTAGCATATAACAAGGTTTGAACCTAACTGGAGACCAAAACTTCCCCGTATGCAACACCTTTGAAAAATAAAGAGGGGCGGGGGGGGGGGGGTCGGAAAGAGGATTCAAGAAAGTTTGTAATATATAGGCTTCTTAAATAGCGCAGTTCCTAAAGGGTCTACTCGTTTGTATTGGGTTTTAATGCCTTCTGAATCGCTTAATTTTCAAACAGTTTCTGTGAAGACTACTATATTTCAGTCATACTTTCTCAAGCGTGGGCACAATGCCTAAGCGTGGGCACAATAAAGTTACTGTCACACATGCATGTTAACCAATATGTATGTGTAGTGTACGCGGCTGCGTGCAGTACATATTTTGTCTATGTATATATGTTAATCGTAATGTCTTTTTCCCGTGTTGATAGATGGGCTATAGTATGGGGTGCCTCCTATGATAGTAAGAAACCCGTTACCATTAAGTACCATTGACGTACCCATCAGTGGCGTCGCCAAGGGGGGGGGGGGTTTGGGGCCTGAAAAAAATCGTGCCCCCAGGTGCCCTTCCCCTTCAGATGCGGTTGTAGTGTTAAAAAAAATACTCAGACAAAAAACTTTATTTGCCTAAATAAATTAAAAACATCAATATTGGACAGATGCAAGCCCGAAAATTACTTCAAGTTGCTAAATATAGCACCAGATTGCATCTGAGGACCCTTAAAATTGATCCAAAATTCACAAAGTGGAAGGGAGAACTTTCCCCTATCACCCATCCCACAGGACGGCATTTAACAATACACATTGTGCCTCCATAAGTAAGTGATGTCCCTCCCCCCCCCCCCTGTACTACATGAAATTGGACAGTAATGATGGATGAAGAACCCGAAGTACATCTGTTTTTCCGTATCACATATTATTTCACAAAAATTACAAAATTTAAACCCCAATGACGTGCGGGCATAATCTATACGAATTCAATACATCACTAACTATAGGTGGTGGCGAGATCCTCAACCCTAAATGTGATAGATTTTGTGTATAACTTCTGCATATCAGTTTCCAATCTTATTTCCGAAAATTTTAATCAATAAGAAGTGCTGAATGTGAACAAATCCTAAATGAGAGTATATGCCTAGAGTCGGCGAATAAACAATTTTGGTTGTAAAATGTATACATGATATTTTTTTCAAATTGATACATATGACCTTGAATTTTACCCATCTTTTTAATTGTGTTAATGACAATGACATATGTAAAGGAGGATTTTGTAACACCTTTAGATCCAGAGATATGTGTGTTTTCCACGTCGCAAAAAGTACGCCCTCTATTCCATCTTGTTGCTAAAATGTGTTTTTTCCCTCTTTTGTTGGAGACTAGGTATTTTCCTTTATATTGTAACATGATTCAGCTAGGAGTTGATCACATTGCACAGAGTAAATTGGTAAATTTGTATAATTATATTCCAAACAAAATTGAAATAACCCTATCAATTAGACACAAGCATTTTACTGTTTTCCAAAATTATCATGGAAGTTTGATGTATTTTGCCACATTAGGAGGCTTTAAATGCATTGTCAATGTTAGTGCGATTAATTAAGTGAAAATAGCTATGGCTGTAGAAAATCGGAGGGTTGAGCGCCGTAGGCTATAGGACTATATTGTAATGGACTTGTCGCAACAGAAATGTGTATGTGTTTGTGTATGGGTGAGGCGGGGGGGGGGTGGGGATATAATGATATTCTTTATAGCAAGTGATTTAATGTTATGATCACAAGCTGGCTGAAAAAATATACCATAATATATCTTACAAGCATGCAGCTATTTTTTTTGGTTGGGGGGGGGGGGTGGTCAGGTCGACCGTTGTTTATATAGGATCAGCAAAGTCGTTGGGAGCTGGGGTTAGCATCGATGTGGGGCAGATCTCCATGCCCCTGCCCCCATATCCCACCGTGCTACTGTTTACAAACAAGTGAAAGCGAAATTTTCCAAATGTATCCATGTAAACCACAAATGAATACTTCTACAGAAAGGCTAACCTAACACAAATAAGACTATAGGCATGCATTTGTGTTTGACAAGTAATACTGATGAGAATTCCGCATAGTGCATATTTTTACACAGTACAACTAAACAAGTCTACTACAGTACTATTATAAAAGTTACCAGCGTTAGCCTTTTCACACAATAGATCTAGCGTATTTTTTCACCTTTCTAGGATTCCAGCATACGTTTTATCAAAAATCGCACCAAATCGGTAATTCACAAAATAATTACTTTGTTTTCTGAAACTTTGAGACCAAATTACCACTTGGCAACCCAATAAAATATATTTATAGGCTTCCGTGGCTTTTACACTATAATACCGCGTGAACTGTTTTAATATTAATGGGTTTTTCATACTTGGATTTTTCATTAGGACTGAATCAGCATTTTTGTAAAATCCACAGTTAATTTTCTTGTATTATTTCCTGATTGTTATTAACCGTTTTAACTTGTTAAAATAATCACTAGACTGCCTATGATATGAATCAGTGCAACGAGCAGTCAACGAATTATTGAAAACAACACATAACAAGTGAGTGAAACTGATTATCTAGCGTTTTCTGGGGTTTTATTTTGGCAAATCTAACGTTTTATTGTTACTTGTCGCTGGTAACCCTGATTATTATTATGCTAACCGTAAATGACCTTTGGCCACCCCGTACTAGTTTTTAGTGATTGACAGATCAGCTGTGCCGCAACCCATTACAACTCCCTGGTAGTACAGTAGATACTGTAGTGTAATCGCACAAAAACATCGTGTGTTATGACACATGTCACATACGTTGTACTCCCTGTCCCAGGGCAACTCCGAATATTGAGCCCATCGTTTTAAATTCTACACTTGTTGCTAGCGTCCATACTGACACGATTTTTATCGTCAACTCTTCTTCGAAATCGGGTGTTTTTCGTAAAAAGTATGCATCCTGAATTCCTGACCATCGTCGATACAATACTATATAATAATCATAACTGACCTATGAATCTAACGTAGCATTGTCACTCTAGGCTATGAACTTTGAAAACGAAAGTTTTGGACCAAATGTACTACTAGTACGCGATTTCCGGCTGCGAATGACACATTTCCAATCCGAATTTTTTACCGGCCCGGGCAAGGATCAGATCCATAGTACGGCTCGAGTGCAAATGCGACTGGATCAATGCATCAGTTTACCCCGTGGAGAGATGATCGTCTGATAAAATCAGAGGACCTGATCTGGATCTTGTATAAAAGCACAAGTCCAATAACAGATTTAAGAACTTAGGTAAGTGCTAATTTTCAAATTTAATCTTTATAGCAGCAAATATGCTTATATACTTCATTATTGCATACTGTACATGGTGCATATTGCTATAATTTATTTCAGGCTTTTCCAGTTACAAACATCCCCCTCCCCCCCCCCCCCAAGAAAAAATAACAAAACAAATAACAGTTTTGGCATATGTCCCTGCATGGTCCAGTGTGCAGATTTTTACTCACATTTGTTGCTCTCACTATGTGTGATTGTGGGAACTAGGGACTGTGTCCCAATGGCTAGGAAAATTATTGAAGGTCAGGCTATTTTATTGAAGTTAATGAGTTTTGTCCTTTTTTACAAGTTGTACTGAAGTTTGGTAGAACAGTACCATTTTGACAAAATATTGTCAACTAAAAATTCACTTTTCAACATTGCAGCATTGATACTGACATTGGAGAAGTCCTTTCCCTCCATACATCCACATACAGTACCTCTCAGATGTGCAAGATTTCTTAACAGGGCTACACAGTCTGCATAAAGTACTAACCTCAGAAGCAATCAATCACAACAATATTGTCTTTCCTGATTGCAACTCCATTGTGGAAATAAAACCTGAAAACTTTGTCCCTTTGGTTGTGGTCAAACAGTGTGTCAATAAAGGATCATATGACACCTAGCCAGTTCATATCACAGTGTAAGGCAGTCTATACTGCAGCAACCAACAGTGAATATATACAGTCTTCAAAAGCAGGGTTAACCACAGAAAGGGAGTAAAACTGTTGAGCAGTGGTCATGCTCTGAGGACTTACTCTTTCAATGCATGCCTTTGGATACTGTTTCACCAGGGAGCTGCTAGTACCTCCCTGGCTCATGTTATTGTGGTGTGCAGCTGAGTAAATGAAGATTTAGTTGTGCTCATTTGTCATTGTGCTCCACTTTAATGGGAAACAAAATGTGTGAAGGAAACCTAACAAATTTTAACAAATTACCAGTTTTCTGTCAGAATGTAAAGAGGATGATCCTGACAAATTGGACATTGAGCCAACTCTGTTCTCATCTCCACACAAAAGCAAGGGAAATACATCCCTACCTAATACACTTAAAAGAAACGTGAGCATGGATAATGAAATGGAAAATTTGGAAGAGGAACCAACTTTAAATAATCATACTAAAACAAAACTTTCACTGTCGTTTGAATGGGGCAGTCACTGTGAGTCACAACATCAGTACTATTTCTCCAGATACAACAAATGATTCGCTGCAGTTGTACCTTGACATAAGTTCAAATGGAAGTAGTAGCAGTAGCTTTGGTATTGCCAGAGATTTTTCTGCATCAATTTCTTCATGTGATCAAAACCTTTTTTATTCACCAGGAGTGAGAAAAAACGAAGGAGACGCAATCAAGCATTTGATCCACTGCCTATGTTCCAATCTGATTGCTGTGATGGTAGCTGTATCAAATCGCTTTCTTACGATGACCTAGAACAGTCTTTTCTAGAGGTTAGTGAAGTGAGGGAAACTGAGCTAAAGCAATTCACTCTGGACAAGATTTGGATTCATCAGGAAAGATCATGTCACACCTGAGACAAATCTTGTTCTATTTATGTAATTTGTGGGAAGATTGTATGTGAGAAAGCATTTTGTATGTTCTTTGGTATTAGTAGCAAGTTATTCAAAGATTGTCTGAAATAATTTCAAGTTGGCAAGAAAAATGCAATTCATGGCAATAAAGGCAAGAAAAGGATGAGAACAAAAACTCCATTTGCACTAGCTTGGATGAGGTGTTTATTTGAACATATTGGAGATTACATGCCCCACAAAACAGAAGTGCACCTTCCAGTGTCATACACAAAGACTTCTCTCCATGCACGCATGAATAAGGAAATGATAGAAATTGGCATTGTTGAACAAAGCATCATTTCCAAGGAATACTTTATAGAAATCTTTAGAAGAGTTCAAGATTCCTAATTATTTTATCTTGTGAATGTGCATGGATTTATGACAGTTATTGTTGCATACATTGCATGGGAAAAGGGGAATAAAATTTCGAATTCCTCATAGCTAGTAGCTTTAAATTGATTAACTAGCATGAAGACATTGATAAAGTATACTGAAACTTGTGAGGTCGAAAGGGCTGTTGTAAGACTGTTTTGCCAAAATTCAATTTCACACAAGCAATAGCTGTGTACATTACAAATGATAACTTTCAAGTACTGTACATGGTCTGCTGATCAATCACAATTGGTGGGTTTTAGCCTGGGGTGTCAAAACCACAGGCATTGCATCCTTTTATCTTTGCTGACTATGGAGGCTTTAACTTCATACAATCCAGTGACATTTAATCTGTTTAGTTAACTACATGTGCAGTCCATTAAACATTTCTTCAGAAAAATTCATGTGTCTCTATTGTTAGCTTCAGCTTCAGCAAGCACAAAGACTGTACTGTACATACTGGAGAGAATACACCTCACAGCTAGTGTGCCACTAAAGCTGCATTATCATTCCTTAAAAAACATTAGAATTATTGTCAAAAATTTTGATTTAAAGAAGTTCTAAAGAACATGTTACATAAGTTTGATTGCAACCTCCACTCAAATCAGGAGTAAAAGTGCTTTCTGCTGAAATGTCAATGAACAACTCCCTTAGATAGTGACATTTTCAGAAAGTTCCCCCAAATATGCCAGAAATTAAAATATGCTTACCTTTGGTCAAACTTCTTTAATTGTTTTAATTTCCACCTTTGAGGACATTTACCTCAACTGTCCGGGAAAATGATTAGGGTCTTATTTCCAAACATCCCTATCAATTGGTCTAATAAATAACATGAGAAGATGTTGTACAGCTTTACTTGTTCTTTTCTCAATAGCAACTCTAAACACCCTATACTTCTTTAAAGGAATTCTCTAAAGTACCTAAAAGAATGCTTAACTTCAGTTATAATTAGTAACAAAATTCAACATGCTCATTGCATTATTCTATGGGTATTCATAAAAACAACATGGTTCAAATTGACACAATAAAACTCTATCACTAATCACTACATAACTTTTTCTTGATTAGGTTAAGCAGTTCAATTTTACACCATTGTGTGAAGTAAAACTTATACTTTAAATGCTTAATTAAAGTATTTCAACATTATATTTTTCTAGACGACTGAGTTTACTGTGGGTGGTACTTGAAAGAGGTAGCGGAAAGAACGAGGAGTGGAAAGAAAAATGAAGAATGCCGACAATTGCAAGAAGTTCATCTTAATCATCTTAAGTGAGTCAAAATATTTTACTAATTTAGAGTTAAAAGTTGATGTCTGCTTTCCTTTTTGAATCCTTGCAGAAGTCAAAAGCAATAGAAAGACTATCTATTCCTTCAAGTCCTCTATATGTGTGGGTGTGTCAGTGATGCTCCTAGTTAACACTTATCTCTTTCAAAAACTTTCTTGAACTACAAATTGGATATAGTAGCCCTAACTAAGATGATAAACCCTAAAGTTCAGAGAAAGGTCATTGGATCGGTCTCAATTTTTCGTAACAAGTAACTAAAATGGCAGAAAATGAAATAGCCTGGGTCTTTTCTGGCCCTACTTTGAGTGTGCTCTATATTCACAAGCAAAGGCATGTTTGAGTTTTACTTTCCATAGGATCCTTGCCCAGTAGTAGTTGTACGGGAAAAGTGCAAAAAAAAAGTCAAGCGGGTGGTACGTTTTATGAACAGCGCCCTCAAACTTAAGAAATCTCACTTCTGGCCCTAATTGGGGGTCCATTTTGGGCCTGTGGGTATATTTCAATTTTTTTAATACCATTTTTTCAGGAGCGTATTGTTCCTATTTTTAGAAACTCAAGTAAAAACGTTGTGTATTTTGTGTTATCTACTCAAATTTATGACTCGAAAATTGCGAAAATCACCTCGTTCATATGTATGAAAATGCTTGCACAAGCCGATTTGAGTAATTCAAATGACAACAACTTCTTAGCATTAGCATACAGGTGCTTAACAATTAAGAGGGTGGTCCACTAGCATAAGGGCTACCAATAAACTGCATTTCCAGGGTCATATGCCGAACGATGTCTGTGAACAGCACCCTCAAACATCACATTTTACAAATATTTTGGGCTATTTTGGGCATTTCAAGGTCAAATTTGGTCATAATTAAAAGTTTTATTTTTGGTTTTCAATACAAACTAGTAAGATATGTATAGTTATGATGCAAAGAATGTGCTAAAACATATTTTATATAAGTTATTAATGCTCTGGAGGGCAGCTTAAAGTGGCATATATGAGAGTTATATCAGCCCTACAGAAACATGCTTGCGAGGGCAAACAGTGGTAACATTATATCTTCATTCAAGGAGATCATGCTAACAACATTAAAAACTATTGAAATGTATTAAAAGGGTTCTGTCTAATACTCTTTGGCTCCCACCCCCCCCCCCAACACCCTCCCCATAGTGCACTATGCATATTTGTATACATGCATACAGTATGTGACTGACTTCTACTGCAAAGAGACTGCATAAACATGCATTCAAGGTATACTGATTATTGGTATGGTCCACATTGTGCACTATATATGTGTGTACATGTTCAGTACAGTGTTATTTTACACCAAGTACTATTAAATACACACTGTCCAAAATAATGAACAGTATACACACTGTACATGTATGTATTTACTGGTTAAACATTCCTTTTAAATTATTGAAAGTCTTTTAATTTATTGAATTAGCAAAAGAATTATACACTACATTGCAAATATTTAAAAAGACATTGAAATATGCACTATGCACTATACTGTATATGTGTGTACATGTTCAGTACAGTGTTGTTCTACACCAATTACTATTAAATAAACACTGTCCAAAAACATGTACAGTACACACTGCACATTTATGTACTGGTTAAACATTCTTTTTAAATTATTGAAAGTCTTTTAATTATTGAATTAGCAAAAGCATACACTAAATTGCAAATATTTAAAATGATATTGAAATATGCACAGTATTGAATGGAATGACCAGTACACAGTGTGTACTGTACATGATTGTGGACAGTGTGTATTTATTTAGTGCTTGGTGTAAAAATAACACTGTACTGAACATTTACACACATATATAGTGCACACTGTATGTATGCACTGGTTCACATTCATATTCTAATCTGATATAGGGTTGGGTAGAGGATGTGGGTGGGAGGGGGTGAGTTACATGCATACAGACAATTTGAAGCAGAAGATTACCTTACCAAATAATTCAGTATACCTTGAATGCATGTTTATGCAGTCTCTTTGCAGTATTAAAATTCAGTCACATATGCATACAAATCTGCATAGTGCACTATGGGGAGGGTGCTGGGGGGGGGGGGTGAGAGGGAGTCAAAGAGTACTAGACAGAACCCTTTTAATAAATAACATTTCAATAGTTTCTAATGTTGTTTTACATGGTCTCCTTGAATGAAGATACAATGTTACCACTGTTTGCCCTCGCAAGCATGTTTCTGTAGGGCTGATGTAACTCTCATGAGCCACTTTAAGTTGGTTGCTAGGCGGGGTCGTAACCTAGCAACGAAAAAGTTTCAAATTTTTTTTTTGCCCAATTTCATCCTTTGAGACATATGGCAGGACACCATATCAGTTCCAGGCGATTCTAAGAGGGTCGACGTGGAATCGACCCAAAAATCTGTTGATTTGGCATGGATTGACCCATATATCATTTACATTATTTCTCAAATGATATTGGATCAAAACTCAAATCAATATTTCTTCTCTGATATCGTAAACCCTGTATCAGTTAAGAGTTTATTTTGTATCATAATATGTTCTATTTTTACTAGGTCAAAAGGAGAGCAGTAACATCTTGCCCGCACTAAGGCGTGCCAGGTTTCTTTGGAACTGAATACCCTTATAGTCGATGGAATGGACCAATCAAAGACTGATCTGCCACATTTTGTCCAGAGTGAAAAGGATGTAAAACATCCACATCCACATAACAGGTCAGTACTGTATTATCATGGAGGTCTGTTTTACCTCCATGGTATTGTGAAGTGACCTAAGAGTGCACAAGACGGAAAGTGTTTATGTCATTATAAGTGTAAACATCACGTTTTCTGGTTTCCGAGAAATTGTAATCCTACAGTATGAAATTGTAATGTCATGTTGGTGTATAGTACAGTATGTATGTGCGTGAGCAGTATGTGTGTGTGGGTGTTTATACAGGGTATTTGTTTGTATGATGCCTTGTTTTACAACACAATGTCTCAAGAGGGGAAGCTTGATTATCTTCATAAATAGTATAAGGATGGACACCTAAGGTTACAAGAAGTCTAGTGTTCCTATTGTTTTGGTTGAGGTCAAATCAATTCTGTTCTTTATTTTGTTGTTCTGATAAAGATTATGGCCTTAGTATCCATCAAATATTATGTGACTGTTTTGTTTTGTTTGTTAAAGCACATAGTAGGTTAATTATCAAACTTTATTTAATAGCAGAAAACAAGTAATAACAACCTCTTTATCATACATGTCAATGAAGTAGTATATATTCATTCTTCTCTTTCTTTTCAGGTGTCCTAATTCACACTAAAGGTCCATGTGACAAGTTTGCATATATGTTATGACTGATCTGAAGCATATCCAACATAATTCAAACATGACCATTACATGCAATTTGTGGACACTAGTGAAGCACAAGGATACTCTTGGGAAGGATCTGTTTTTGCAAATGGATAATTGTTACAGGGAGAATAAGAACCGCTATCTTCTGTCCTTCTGCCCTTCTGCTCCTTGCTTTTAGAGTTGAAGATCTTCAGAGTGGTGATATATATAAATGTTATAACTTTGCTAAAGAAGTTATTGAAGTATCTGACTATATTCAAGTTGGGAATATAGCAGCCGTAAACCTCATTGATTCAAGCACACGACCATACTTTGGAGAAGTCACTAAAATTTAAAAGGATGAGGTTATTTTACATTGGATGAAGGGATCCTGGACTGGAGACTGGAAACTGCTAGACTGTGGCCAAGGAAGAAATAAGCAGCCATACACACCATCAGTTTCTTTCCATTCCTTAATGTTCTGGGACTTTAATTTAACCCATAAAAATCGCCTTCCAAAGAGGGAAGTCTGTGACTTGAAAGAAAGATATGCAGCTATAGATAAAGAATTTGAGCTGAATAACTAGGAAACCTTATGTTTTACACATACTATTGATTGGGCAGTGTGTACTCTTATTTTCTTGCAACAACTTGTGTAAAAGAAGATATGTAGTTTTGAGAAACACACACAATTTTGTTGGTGTATTGCTACACTTAACTGGTTGGGGCGTACTGGTACGCCCCAAAGATATATACAATTTATCATAGGGGTGTATTTCTACTCTAAACTGGTTGGGGCGTACTGGTACGCCCCAAAGATATATACAATTTATCATAGTGGTATATTTCAACACTTAACTGGTTGGGGCGTACTGGTACGCCCCAAAGATATATACAATTTATCATAGTGGTCTATTGCTACACTTAACTGGTTGGGGCGTACTGGTACGCCCCAAAGATATATACAATTTATCATAGTGGTCTATTGCTACACTTAACTGGTTGGGGCGTACTGGTACGCCCCAAAGATATATACAATTTATCATAGGGGTGTATTTCTACTCTAAACTGGTTGGGGCGTACTGGTATGCCCCAAAGATATATACAATTTATCATAGTGGTATATTTCAACACTTAACTGGTTGGGGCGTACTGGTACGCCCCAAAGATATATACAATTTATCATAGTGGTCTATTGCTACACTTAACTGGTTGGGGCGTACTGGTACGCCCCAAAGATATATACAATTTATCATAGTGGTATATTTCAACACTTAACTGGTTGGGGCGTACTGGTACGCCCCAAAGATATGTATATAATTAATCATAGTGGTGTATTGCTACACTTAACTGGTTGGGGCGTACTGGTACGCCCCAAAGATATATACAATTTATCATAGTGGTCTATTGCTACCCTTAACTGGTTGGGGCGTACTGGTACGCCCCAAAGATAAATACAATTTATCATAGAGGTGCATTTCTACACTTAACTGGTTGGGGCGTACTGGTACGCCCCAAAGATATATACAATTTATCATAGTGGTGTATTGCTACACTTAACTGGTTGGGGCGTATTGGTACGCCCCAAAGATAGAACTCATTACAAGTAGAGGTGTATTGCTACACTTAACTGGTTGGGGTGTATTGGAACGCCCCAAAGATACAAAAAAAATTGTACAATATATCCATTTTGCCCCAAAATGACTATTTATCAAAAAATACTTGTATTTATGTTCGCTTTGGGAAAATCATACCAAAAATAATCATATATTAAATTTTTGCTATGTTTTGTCAACTTGATTGATAAAAATCTTTGCTTTTGTTAGTAAGTGATGGTTTATTCAAAATTCAGTGAATGTTATGGCTAAATTGCTTAATTTGTTAGTATCTGTAACAGCAAACTCTTTTAAGACATCTAATCCACCAGAATAGAGATAAAATGTTTATGTCTGCTCGTTTTACTATGAATTAACAAGGTAACACTGTTGTGTTAAATTATTCCATGTAAATGGCTATGTATCCTGCATTTCTGAATAAATGTATATTTACAGAATTTTACAAATAAGAAATGTTACATGCAAATAAATGAGAAAATACGCAACATATTTCAAATGTCATATTTTTCATGTACTTATACAATGCAAAAACCAGGCCTTGGTTAACAGACCACATTTCAACGTAAAAGGGTTGAATTCACTCGTACATCTTTCATTTTTCAGCTTTTACTTGGAGAAAAAGTGAAAAGTCATATTTCCTTAATTACCCAAATGTTTCCTAGTCTCTTGTTATTTGTTTTAACAAGTGCATTGAAACTATAATAGCTTACTACATGAATATCAAAGGAACACAAACATAAGAAAAACATCTCAAAATATATTGTTCTGATAGACGATGTAATGCTTTGCTGAAGATTATATAACTAAGTTGAATTCTACACGAAAAAGCCAACGAGAGGCTATCAATTTTACTGCTCGAACTCGTTCTTTGACACTCAATAGTGGCGATAGAATATTTTCTGGAGGGCTACACAATTTGAAGGATTGCCAAATCCCGAAACTGCATCTAAAACTTTCACAAACGGCCTTCTCTGCATAACACGTATTCATTTGAGATTAAATACAGGCAAATGTAATTTACCAAAAGGTAAAAATTTGACTTTTCAGTTTGTCACAAGAGTGAAGGGGATGGTAGAAACACACCCCTGTAACTCCTGTACAATCCCATCCCCTTTGTGACAAAATGTCAACCAGTTTGGGTTCATGATCATTCCCAGATGACATTTCTTCGATCTCAAATTCATTCACGAAGAATATTAAAACAAGTCAATTTACCTTATCTCAATTCAAGGTAATGAAAGCGTAGTAATTAATACATGGAAAAGATTGTATGTTTTTATAATATTTCTCCTAATATTAGCTTTCTACGAAGCAACGTATGTACAACACTTACCAAGTATCGTGGCAGTTGTGGTCGTTCTGTTACGTGCACGAAAAAATGTCACGTATTACACAACGTACCTCTTAACAAAATTATCATTATACGAAAATTAAAAATATGGATTACTTCTTAGCTGTTTTGACCGTTATGTCAAAAGTTTTGGAACTTGTAACTTTTAATAAAAATTGAATTAAGAAATGTACATTTGTTTGAAGTTTCATTTGATGAAAATATGATTACATGATCCCAGTACAATAAATAACATAATAATTAATTATCAATAGTAAATAAATACAGAAAATGGAAGTTATTGCCGTTTAGTCAAATGCAATATTAAAGAAAAAATGACGGAGAAGCTTAAAACACAGTAGCATAAGAGAGCTGTTGGACAATCGAGAATCCAAACAGCTAACATTACAACAGAACAACAGACCGTCAAATAGATATAATGGATATTTTGTTAAGAATGCTTCAACATCATCCGACAATGTAAGCTTTCTTTGACTTGTTGTACATAAAATGAAAATAGAAAAAGGAGGGCAAGGGCACGTGGTCAATAAGTAGGCCAGGAAAGTTTGGGATAAAGAATAATGATTTGCGTTACATTATATACATGAGGAAATATGCAGGCTTCAAAAGAGGGCCGGCGGGTTACGTTCTCGGGCTCTCCCGCGCCCTGGAGGCCCGTAAACGTAATCTATACATGAATATTCTTTATGGTTATGACTTATATGTCGGGTATTTACATGATCTCAGTACAGTCCATTAGCATAATAATCAATTTATCGGTAGTAAATATATACAGAAAATGAACTAGTTTCCATTTATTACAAACGCAATATTTGAGAAAAATTTACGGAAACTTTAAAACTGTTTTAAACAATATGCTTACAGTTTTGGAACGTGTAACTTTTAATATAAAATAAAAAGGATAATTTGAATTGAATATGTACATTTGTTGGTTGTTTTATTTGATAAAAAAATTGTTATTTGAATGATCCCAGTACAGTGCATTAGCATACATATGAATTTATCGGTAATTAATATATACAGAAAATGAAACTAATTTTCCGTTGATTCAAATTGAGGAACATTTACGGAAGACCTTAAAACTCAGTAGCATATAAGAGAACTGCTTCGGACAATCGACAGAACAACATACGGATAGATATAATTCATATTTTTTTAAGAATGCGTTACTATTCAACCGTCGATCGAAACTTTCTTGGTATTCTTGTGCATAAAATGAAAATAGAAACAGAGGGTTAGTGCCGGGCCCGTGGTCAATAAGGAGGCCAGGGAATTATGGGATAAAGAATAATTTATTCGCATTTCATAATATTCTTGAAGAAATATAAAGGCTTCAAAAAGAGGGCCGGTGGGTCAAGTTCCCGGGCCCGTCCGCGCAATGGAAGCCCCTAAACGTGATTTATACACGAATATTCTCTATGATTATGACTTAAAAATGAAAATTTTACTCTGAAAATTGAATGAATGATTTTGAGAATTTTGTAGCGATTGGTTCATAACTTGTAGTTATAAACTTATACCATCCCCTCCCTGTGTGTTGTAAATTAAATGGCAAACTTTAATTGTTTTTTGAAGTATCCGAGTGCATAAGTATGTTTACTCACAATTAAGATACCTTATTATTTCAGTACATTTTATGTATTTATGATCGCATTTCTTAAAGCAGTGTATTTGTGTTTCGTCTCACTGTTGACATAGGGTAAATATTTATATTGGGGTTAACAAAGTTTAGATATATCTTTTGTGGTTCGTTCTTGTGGTGATAATTGTATTGAAATCGAACAAGAAAACATCAATAAAATTAACATGTATTTTGAAAATAATTTTCGTAAGCAATGAAGTTACTGTGTTGTGCTGAAAATTAACGGAATTTACGCTGATGTTTGCTTTATATTGTAACTCAACAAGTTAATCAAAACTGAAATTTTGTGAGCCGTAAAATATGTAATTTTCAGCTGTGATCGTTTTTTTACTATGTACACTTGATGGCGGAAGTATAATCGCGATCCCATATTTTGATATTATAGTTTACAGCTATGACTCCGTTTCTACTGTGTATAATTTATGACTGAACTACTTCGGATTCAGCATCTGACGAGCTCTCAGATTCATCATCTGACGAGCTTTCAGATTCATCATCTGAGGGACTATTAGAACTCGCAGAATCTGCTTCTTTGCTCTCCTCAGAATCTGAATCATCCTCCTCATCTGCAACAAGCTTCTGTTCGTCATTATCGTCCTTAGTGTGTTGGTTTTGATTGGTTCTCATCTCCGTCTTTAATTGTTTATCATCGATTAAGCTTTGTAAAGCTTCTTCTCTTGTAATATTTAACCAGCTGTTAGGAAACTCTATATCACAGACATCAGAGTACATCTTACTAAAATCTACAAATATCCATTGCCAAAATAGTTTACCAGGATCATTTGTAGAAGGAAGAATATCCCAGTCTGGGTAACACTGTTTGTAATCTTTACAATGGAATACTTCACCAGTTATCGTACACATTGCATCAGGAAGTAGGATGGATGAAGAGCAATCCTCTAATACCAGCCTATTAGTACCAGGGTATGTTTCTCTTGCCATGCCTCTAGGACGATGTAAATGAGAAGAATGTATTTTATGACTCTTCATGATATTATCACAGAACAAACCACACATTGGACAGGTTTCCTTACAAACATTCGATAATCCTGCTGCTATTTTCAAGGATGAGCGGTCTAATTCAGGACAGTCGTCTTCCTCCCGTGGTTCCCATTCATTTATAAGCTCTTTTAAATGACGAGAGACTTCCAGAGGACGAGGATTATCATAGATGTCGTTTGTACGTCGCACTGACGAGTCTATATTAAATGTCTCCAACAGACGACCGATCCAGTCTTGATATGAGTCAGTATGATTTAAATTGTTCTCCATTGTGGTCAGATCGTCGCAGATAGTTACAAGAAATCTATCAAATTTTTTCATTTCTGTATCATAACTGTCTGTTTGTAAGTGCTCGCAGTAGTCAAAAGACCATTCCATGATGTTACACATATTATCATAAATTAAATCACATCCCCATTCATGCTCAAACACGTCTCGACTTTCGTATTCTAAGACGTCCCAAGGTAAACTCAATCGTTCAGTAAGTTTACTGTAATCAAAATTCTTTATAAAATGTTCATACTTTTTCTGTAATTCTCTTCTAATGTAGTAATAAAAGACCTCTGATAGGTTGTATTCCAAGTCACTTTGCGTTATGAAACTAAAAAACGTTTTTCTCACTATATCAATTTCCTGGTAGAAATAACTATTGTAATTATCATCACTAACCTCTGTATACTTAAAAACCTCATTAAATGCCCTACCACATAAGTGCATAAGTCCTTTTGCAATTAAACTATTTGGTAGTTTTATGTCACCTTCTGTCTTTTTCGAAAGATTTTTTAGTGTTTTTCGCACTAGCAATTGAAAAACATTTCTATCAAAATGCTTTCTCTTTTGACTCTTGAGCTCATCTATCGATGATTCAATAGATAGTATCATGATATTGATAGCTTTCTGTTTTTCATTTTGAATTATTTCATTTTCCGGCATTTCGCTTTCTCTTTCACTAGGGCCTTTACCTTCTTTGTGAGTAGTAACTCTATTTTTCATCCAAGCCTTGACCTGCTTATCGTTGATGTACTTTGAACAATCTGATAACTCGATGTGTTTCTCTATTCCTCCTTCCTTTGATAATAAATTATGTATATCGCTCCCTATAGCCATATCCCGTGTCATTCTTAACAATAACTTATCACATAACGTTTTAATATCAGACGGCGATATTTGGATTTGTGTGATACCACTCTCTTGTTTGATTTCTTTCGTCCATTTTATCCACAATTCATCCAGTTCATATTCATATCGGTCTTCATCGAATGTATTTAAGTGCGGTAATTCCTCAGTAACTGCCCTTGTACTTGCTACTTCTTTGACGTCAGTAATCATTCTCATCAACCATTTTGGTCCCAGATTTGGCAAATTACGTTCAAGTTTCATAATCTCGTATTCTTCCGTTATCCTTTGCTGTGCCTGTTGTCTTGCATCTTTCACTGCAATATGAATATCCTCCAGGAATCCTTGTTTATGTCTAGAAATCATGCTCTTGCGAGGATGGTCTAGAACGTACTTTTCTACTAAATCTCTCAGTAGTTTGCTTTGCCTTTCCACTTCGTCTTCTAAATGTGCTATCAAATACTCAACACTGCCACCGTTATATACTGCATTTTTGACATTGCTTAGGCAGACATTAGATTTATCCATTATTGCTTGTCTCATTTGCACTATCCATTCATTATAATGGAGGCAAAACTGATTGCAATCTACAGCTTTGATACTGTCCTTAAAATTAAAGACAAAGTTTTCCTCTTTAACGGCGCTCCATACATCTCTCACGCGACCTGTGAATGTAGATAAGGTTAAATCTGGAGTGATTATTTTATTTCTGATATCTCGTAAAAGTCCTCGTTTTATTTTGATAACTTTCTCTCCATACATATGATTTGGGGGCGCCATTCCTCCGGTCCATAGGCTTGGTACGTACTGCAAATCTTCGTCAAATTTTAAATCTACAACGTCGGAAAACTCTTTATAACGACCTTCCAAGCCTTCCTCTTCTGCAGCAAACTTTGTTGCCTCATCGAGTGTTTCTTTAATCTTGTCCATATTGCCTTTATTTCTGTCTGCTGCTGTTAGATCGGATACTCGTTGTTGAATTATTTTACATCTGCATTCTAAATCAACTTCCTTCATCCGCATCAGCGCATGCGCAGCTATTTGTAAAATACCGGCCACATCCGGACCAATGTTTTCACCACTTATGTTAAATATTGTTACGTTAGCAATACTTCCAGTTCATTATCAAACCTATGGTCATCATGGTCAATAGACTTTATTCCTTCAGTGTCAACGATAATGAAATACTTGAAACCCAACTCTTTTGCGAGGTTTTTTTCAATTTTCAGAAATCGAGCGAAGAGACCACGTGTACAACGTCCTGCGCGAACGGGAAACCGTAAACCAAACATACTGTTAAGGAGGGTGGATTTACCACTACTCTGAACACCAACGACACTAATTACAAGAACCCTTGGGTCGTGTAAATGTTCTGTCATTTTGTCAAGAACTGCGGTAATCCACGTTATTGGTACAAACCCAGTGTCACCATCCATTAATTCAAATGGATGCATCTGTAATGCTAAACTCATAGCTATCGACGGAAACAAAGGTATATCAGCCGTTTCCTTTGATAGAGCATATTTGTCATAAATATCCATGTATGCCTCGTAAAGTTGACCCATCTCTCTTAGAAAATGTTCACTTCCTAAATGTTCACATCTGACTCTCTTCAATACAACATCGTTAGTTTTATCGTCAATGTTCTGGTTTGTCGAATGAGACGCATCTATATTCTCACAGCTTGTAATTACTTCTTGTAGCTCTGACCTATTTACTTCTTCAGAGTCTTTGTTTTCTGCTGTAGAGATTAATCTCATAGTTTTGGTTGTATCTTCGCTTACTAATTCTTGTATCTTGTCATGAAGAAAACAGAATATGTACTGAGAACGAGCGAAGTTTTTTTCTGTGTCCTTTATACCATTGTAAAATATTTTCATCGTCTGTGAAAAGTGATTTTGAAGTTGTGTTTCTCTTTTGTGTTTCTTTCCTGTATTGGTCTTTTCTCTGTGTTTTTCAAAAGAACAATCTTCCCTAATATTATCTGAATCAAACCGAGTTCTATCTAATTGAACCCACTCCTGCCATGATTCTTGTAGCGGGAAACATTTCTTCTTGAATTCTAGACAGCTTTTGAACGGAATACTCTGGAATATATCTTTGATGAATTTCCTTGCATTTTGGTTCTCATTTTTCGCGTCATCAAAATCTATATCGCTGTCTGAAATTTTAGTCACATTTTCCAGTGTACCGCAAGCTTTACCTCGCTGGTAGCATTGACTTACAAATTGACATAACTTTTGTTCAAGGCAGTTTATTTGAGTTTCCCCCACAAGTATCGACTGGCTATTTAACAGGGGTCTCATATCCGGGATATTCGTCTCCTTTCCAGTTACTTCGATGAAGAGAGATTTGGCTGACGCGCTTTTAACATTTTCAACGTACTTTTCAGAATCTACCTTGTTTACTTCTGAAACAAATGTTATGGTTAAGTCTGCTGTTTTGCAACAAAACTCTGTTTGGATCGGGAAAGCTCTACAATCTCCTCTTAAATTTAGAAATGTTGTTACATTCTTGATTGTTTCTTTATCTGTGCCCTTCCGAGGGAGAAACCAAATGCTCTCAACAGTTCCTAATGAATATTTTGGCTTCACTTTGTCACTTTCGCTATTTAAGAAAAAATGATGTAAATCATATCCTTGACACAAAGACAACATGCGATTAAGTATTTGTGACTTACACTGTAAAAACACTTGGGTCATTTTTTGACCCAAATTTGACCCAGCAACTTAGTGGAATCTCCACCAGCCCAGGTTTGGGTCAATTTGACCAAGGATCTGTGTCATTTGACATCTGACCTAAAACTGGGTTATTTTGACCCATACGCTACTTTGACCCATATGTTACTTTAACCCAGCTTTTGACCCAGTGGTTAGTGCAATCTCCACCAGCCCAGCAGATTGGGTCAAATAAATTGACCACGTAAATGGGTCAAAGCTGAATTTACATTTGCAGTTGCAGGAAGTCTATAAAAGAAATGACATAAGACTTCGATTCCTAAAGATAAATTAATTTATTCAAATCACAAAGTGGTGTTACAATAAAGCATGCAATTTCTTCTATTTCACATATAATTATCGATATTCGTTTTGTTTTATTCCAACTAGAACATCATAGTAACAGTAAAAATCAGAGTAATGTGATACTCATAAAACTAAACAAACAATGAACACAAGAACATAGGCTAAGGCTAATGTACCAATTGAGAATCATTGGAAATTAAGCAATGTTCCTAAAAATCCTGACATACTTAACTGAAAAAAACTGATCATTTATTCATGTGCGCAAACTTTAGTTCACTGAGGAATATGTTCTGTACTACTTGAAGGACTTTAATTGTTGATCTCACAGCTAGGTTTGCTGCAGTGTTTGTAATCGAGATTGGAGCATGCACTCACTCTCTACTTGTATCCTTAGTCACTGTAGTAATTTGATTATTAGCTAGCATTTCTAATTGTTTTTAAAGAACATAAATAAACAACATTCCATAGTTATCAATTGTATAAAATGTTAGGTATACAAAGAAGACATGTAGTACATCAATGGTGGCTGTAAGAAATCAAATATTTTGGAAAGCTCAATGTTTGGTGGGGGCTTTGTCATGGTCAAAAGTCAAAGACAATATCAAACATATTTTGCAGTGGGTTGGTGGGGCAAGACAAACCCTATGGCCAGCTGCCAATTAATAAAATCTTGCAAGCATATCCCAAAGGTGATAATTTCCTCAGTAGTCCTTGTACCAAAACAGCATTAGATTTGAATGAGGAACAGCTGTTTATAACATACAGTACAAGACTTATAATCACTGAAAAGTCATCAATAAATGGAAACACTGTGAATGAATATTTTTGCACCACCAATATGTTACAATATGTATTAAATTTTCAGTTGCTCAGGCAAAAAATGTACATCAGTCATGCTTTTGGCTACTGTGCATGTATGATGTATGGAAGAACACTAGTTTTGCACCACTGTTTGTGAGGCAGTTCTGCTTCTTTAGTCCATCTAAACTTAACAATAACAAATACCAAATGAAACTTAAACCCTTGTTCAAGGTAATATAACATGCAAACATAAATAGCAAACAACTTTGTCACATTATGTAAATTAAAAAAACCTCATGTAATCATCCCATCATGTTAATGACCATCAGCTAAGTGTTAACCTAATGTTGCACTGCCCAAGGTTTACAGGAGATATGTTCATATCCCTTATGTGTTTTGAGAAAATTATACGATAAAAGGTTACAATGTATAAAAAACCAAATAAATCATATTAAACACTACTTTTGACAAAATTGTTTACATACCTTTTTTTCTCTTACTGACTACTTAAAAAAGCAGGTAGGCTTCTTACTGAAGGGGATGTCGAAACCTTTCCTTTCCCTTCACTAAGCTTAAAGAGGAATTTGTGTATAAATTCCCAGGTTGTTTGACACTGGCAGGGGTAGGCTATGTCAAACAAGTACAATGATTTGAAACAAATATCAAAAGCTGCAATCAAATCTGTTTCTGGCAGAGCAACCCCTTCGATGATCACAAATGACTGAGTCGGATACCTTCTATCACCAAATGTAAGGACGAATGGCTGCTTTCGAGTTCTATCTCGCTTAAGCTCATCTTCCATGAATTGAGGAAGATTGGTCCCAACCTTTGGAAGAAAGAAAAGCATGCTTTCAATGCACACTTAATTCTGTTGTCACTAATTTAAACAATTAGAAAATCTTTTCACTTGAATCATTACCATAGCAGATTTAAGATTCTGTTGACCTCAAATGACCTTGGACCTCCATGAAAAAATAGAGGGATCATCTACTCACAAAGGGCTACCTACATACTAAGTTTAAGGTTCAAGCAACTTAACTTGGTACCTGACTGTTATAAGTGAAAAATCATCATGACATTTCATGCGATTTAATTACTGTACATACCAGTAGGAATGACTGAGGATGTAGGAATATCAGTTACTTAGCCTACACAGTTAAAAGAAATTGACCCATATCCCTTACTGAGTATATTGTATGTAGACTGTTCAAGATAATGGTATTAGTACCTTTTGGATCTGTTTTTATGTTGAACTTTACAGGCGTAGGCTTCTTTACTTCTTTCTGTGTTGCTTCTTGTTTCTTAAAGGCATGGGATCGTTTTCGGGCAATCTTTCCTCAAGACAGTCTGCAGCATAGCCTGTAGCAGGATGTTTCCCATGGGCTTTTGTGTACCATGCTACCTATAGTCCACAGATAAAAATAGGACATATATAGTTAACTTCAATTGTTCAATTACACCGACTATAGTCTTGGCAAAGACTGTTTGTTGGAGTATATCATATTTTACTGCAGTGGCATAACCAGTAGGGGGAAAGCCCCCAATTGGTCACCCCCATCCGCCCCAAATTGACATACAAGTAAATTAGTAAGATAGAAATGATGAACCATTTTACATCTTGTCCACCCCTTAAATACAAGAATTTTATCCCTCCCCTTACACCCCTTCCCCATATCTTGTCCCCCTCCCATTGCACAGACCCTTCAGCTCTCCCCACCCCCACTAAAAAGTCTGATTATGCTACTGTTTTACTACATTTAATAGCACACTGTTAACTCTCTGTTCAGCAAGATAGCTATTAACAAGTAACATTATACTAGTCTTAGCCTCTAACGTTATATTTAGTTAAACTTACGTAGTGAGGTTAGGCCTATGCTTTATCAAAGACCAAACGTTAGGTCTAACATTACAGCTATCTATGTATCACTATCAGTATCACTATCACTGTATCAGGGTAATTATGGGCTTGTCTGAACCACGGCGCTCGCAACACTAATATGTTACTTAGGCCTAGCCTATCATCATATCTACAATGGCATACTATAATATAGTATTTAACTAATTAACGTTGCGAGCGCCTGTGGCCTGAACTAGTCAGCATACTTTGGCGTATATTTACCTTTGAATATTGGTATTTACATTGGCAAACCCCAGTCATCAAGGATGGAACTAACAAACGTGTCCATTTTCAGAGCCCATCAAAGTTTTTGATTCAACTTAGACTGCCTTCTTGGTCCTGAATTTACGTATGGTTTGTAGATTTGTGTGACGGTGTTCAGCTGTCGTCTACGAAAGGCGTCATGCAAAAACGCTGATAGTGGTCACATGACATAACTTATCCAATGAGAAAAGTCTTTGAGAGTGACCCAGTGCAAAAAGTCAAACTTTCATCGAGCTATTTCACAATTTCAAACAATCTTGCGTAATAACTCAACCAATACGACCCATTTCTGGGTACAGTATGGCTGACTCAGCAGATGGGTCACACAAAATGACCCAGGTGTTTTTACAGTGTAGAGATATATACATCGCCAATTCGCAAAATGGCCACAGTATATGTTGGGTGCGTTATAATGGATTTTTCTAGGGAGAATGGATCATCTTGTCCTTGCCATTTTTTGACGATTCTACGGCAAGCCCAACGAAGTATTTCAGGTTTCTTTTCTCTTACCCCTTGGAGGAGGAAAGGTACTGCTAACTGGCAGGCTGATAGTTTCTCCAAAATATCTTGTCTGAGAAAGTCATCAGAACAATGTAGAAGACTAAAAATGAAATCGCGCATACTGATATTTTCTGGAAGAAGATTCTGAGATAAAACAACCCTGTGGTCTAGTGAAGTGATTTTCTGCCAGAATGTGTGCATTAAACTGGTGTTAGTACTACAATCTCGTACAATAAGAAACTCTTGCAGAGTAAGTTTGTTATAATGTTTACCAACTAAACCGATGCATTCTAGTAAATCTTCGAAGGTTTTTGGTAGGTCGTCTTCCTCTTCATTATTCGAAGATTCTGGTTCACTTGGAAAATCATGGTCGCTGTCATCTATATAGGTAATTGAAAAGAACGCAAGGTTATGAACCAATAGTTTATATTCAAATCATGCTGGTTTACATAGATATTGGCTAGGCTCAAATCCAGTTCATTATCACGGATTTAAAGCTGTAAATTTAAGCAGAAGCGAAACCAATGAGAGCGAGAGAGAGAGAGGCGGAGAGAGGGGGGTGGGGGTAGGGTTGCAACCTGTGTCGAACTTGATTGTTGTAATTAATAAAGGAAAACCGTCTACAGATCTCCTTTTGGGTCACTTGGTAAGGGGTTACCTGCATACACCTTCACCCACACGTAGTATTAGGTAGTTGTATTTTTTTCATATCTTTAATATGTAAAATGACACGTGCCTACTCCTCTCTTCTAAACCTTTGCTTTAAAATTGCTTTCAATTTTCAGGACACGCACGCAAAGTCGTTTAAAAAATATTTGTAAACTTACGAAAATACTAGTGCAATTTCGCAATGTACGCCCTCTTCATGAAATAAAATTTTCTAAAACGGAAGGAGATATCCCTCCCGTTACAACTTCCCCAGAACGGACGTCAGAAAACCACCTCCACCTATTCCAATTCGTATCAGTCGTAATGTCATGACATGACATGTGTATTAGTAAAATCTTTAATTCCCTGACTTTTAAATTGGAACAAACTTTGGCTTTTCCCCTAACACCACAAAGAATAGCTACGACCCTGCAGCTTAGTATTTCCAAACCTAAAGTGTCATGTAAACTGATAGTTCTCTTCAAATATTCAGTATTTGCAAAGTTTATTTGTAACGGCGTTTACTTAACGTTTGTTTTAATTTTGTTTAACGGCGGAGAGTGATATCCAATAATTGAAACGTTTGGGTTTCTTTGAATGTATCGAGTTACACCCCCCACTCCGCATTACATTGAACTATTTAACGGGGTTTTATGGATTTCGAAGCGATAGTTTAATACGGTAATGGTTAATTTCTATGAGGAAAATAGCTTATTCTAGTCACTTTTGAAGTTAGTGATTCGAGGCAATTTGTCCGACCAAAAAATAATGTGCTGAACATGTTTTCGTTACCTTTCCCGTATGCAAAATTGCATACAATGTTAGCTGCATCACGAGTGTGGACCTTCATCAGAGCAGCTTCCAGCCATGACAGATCATTCTCTGTAAATAACCCGTTGTTTCCAATGTTTGCCAACACTTTTGGTTGTACACCCGTGTCTTCGAACCTAAAATTCTTATCCTCATCTTTTGCTATATCCACTAATTTCTCCAGATCTTCTGTGCTAAGTTCAGCTTCAACTTCAGTTAACATATTGAAATATCGAGAACCTGTAAACATTATTTAAAAAAAAAAGTTCTATCAATCGCCAAATAGCTCAAAAGAGAGATCCAAATCCCGTTTTTTAATTTTCAATTTTCATCTTCGATATATATATATATATATTGTTACGATCAACTCGATCAAGGCCAGAATACACCTCCCCTTGGGTTCACAACTCAAATGACTAAACAGCACACTGTAAAATTTAACTTTAAATATAACAATAAGTATTTATTTAATTGTGTGTTCAAGGTAGTTAAAATCAAACAAAGATCATTTATCAATATCTAAGCAGTTTACACTAAAACAGATTTAATAAGTTATACTATAATTTACTCACTACCTGGTGTGTGCTGCGACGCGAGCGCAGTGACAAAAAGTCCTGGCGAATATTCCAGCGAAACTTGTAGACGGACGAAGGTCCAATATTGAAGAAATCCAGCTCCCAACTTGATGACTTCCACTTCGGAGGTCGACTACTAATGAATGTCCAAGTTGTGCTTGCAGCTTGTTTATCCTTGGATTCCTGTCCTTGGGTAACTCAGAGGCCACAATAATTAGTGCTGACTGGCACAGAACCGAAGACGGCTACACAACGATGGGCGACTTCGAAGCCGGTAAACTTGTAGCAAATCCACTAATAAAAAGACAGCTATAACTTTACTGTCAAACTAAGTGAGTATTTACTCACACTGGAATTGTAGGATTCACTTGAGCGAGAGGTTATTAAACTCCTGGAGCCAAGATGGTTAAAAACTCTCGATCTCAAATTATCAGGTGCTTATATAGCCTTTTCACAAGTCCAGAAAGATCTTGAAATGTCCATCCATTCTAGAAGCATCTTACAGTAGCTCCAGCTCAGTTCAACCAATCCAAAAGGTCACTTCACCTTTCCAGGAAATCCTCACCTAGTGTTCTAAAAATAGCACAGGGGATGTCCCCTTGGCGGCACTCCAATGTTCTAGCTTGTTCCAATGTGTACTGTATTGGGATGTTCTACATTGTTCTCAAATGTTCTAACTCTTCTAGAAGCTTCTCAACTTTTCCAAATATTCTGCACACACCAGATATGCACACACACCAGGCAGTTCTATACTATGATTCTTAGATTAATTTATAATATTCTATGATATTGATTTATACTACAACTAATTGTTGCAAAAATCATACAAATTATTGAGACTACTTAGGGGCCTGTAACACCCTCCCCCTTAAAGAAAGAAAGTTTGATTGAAAAGGAAACTTTCTTAACTTTTAATCTCATATGAACATTTAAGCCTATTTAAGGCACTCATAACCTTAAAGGTTTACATACAGAATTTATTTACAATGACACCTTTTCTTTTAAAACTCTTTGCTTGTTAATGATAAACTATCCAACTCTGGACAAGGCATCAGCCATCACATTATCTTTGCCTTTGATATGCCTGATGTCCAGGTTGTATTCCTGCAAGGTCAAACTCCACCTTACTAGTCTCTGATTTTTGTTTTTCATCCTGTGGATGAAGGTCAGGGGGTTATGATCTGTGAAGACAAGCACTGGGTGCACAGTGGTACCCACATATACATCAAAATGCTCCAATGCCAAAATGAGAGCAAGGCACTCCTTTTCAATAGTGGAGTAATTTCTTTGGTGCTTGTCAAACTTTTTGGAGAAGTATGAAATAGGGTGATCTATTCCATCTTCACCAACTTGCATTAGAACTCCACCACACCCTATGTCACTGGCATCTATGGCCAACTTGAATTGTTTCTGAAAGTCTGGTGCTATCAGAACTGGTTCACTAATCAGTATGGCTTTGATTTTGTTGAAACCATTTTCGGTTTCCTCTGACCAAACATATTTGACATTCTTTGCCAACAAATTTGTCAATGGACTGGCCACATCAGAAAAATTCTGACAGAACCTCCTGTAATATCCAGCCATACCTAGAAATCGCTGAAGCTCTTTCCTAGTCTTTGGTGTGGGGAATTTCTCAATTGCTTCAACCTTAGTCTTGATAGGCTTGACCTTGCCTTGGCCTACTACATGACCCAAATAAACAATATTGGCTTGACAAAATTCACTTTTAACCAAATTAACTGTTAGTTTGGCTTGTGACAATTTCTTAAACAAGTGACGGAGTTGCCCTATGTGTTGTTCCCAAGTTTGGCTGTAGACAATCAAATCATCTACATAGGCTTCACAGCCTTCAGTGTCAGCCACAATACAATTGACCATTCTCTGAAACGTTGCCGGTGCATTTTTCATACCAAACGGCATAACCCGATACTGATAAAGGGCGTCTGGGGTGCAAAAGGCCGAAATTTCTTTGGCTCGATCAGTGAGGGGGACTTGCCAATACCCCTTCAAAAGGTCAAACTTGCTAACAAATTTTGCATTGCCAATTTTATCAATGCAATCGTCTATACGCGGAATCGGATACGAATCCGTTTTCGAGCACTGATTGACTTTTCTATAGTCTGTCACAAATCTAAAGGAACCATCTGGTTTTGGAACCAGAATACATGGGGAACTCCATTCACTTTTGCTAGGTTCTATTATGTTATTTTTTAACATATACTCAATTTCTTTATTGAGATGTGCTCTCTTCAGTGGGTTTACTCTGTAGGGGTGCTGTTTGATTGGTTCATGGTCACCCACATCAACGTCATGATCAGCAGCATTAGTCCTACTAGGAACATCGGGGAAAATATCTTCCCTCTCGTGAATTAATTGCTTCAATTCACACTGCACATTTTCTGAAAGATGGCCTAATTTTTCGTTCAACTTTGCAAGCACGTCAGAGTTTTGCAACTTCATAGGGTATTCATGCTGCCTATCATCACTATTGTCACTTTGATCAACTTCCATTTCTGGAGTGTCGTCATGACTACTATCATTACTAGGGCCTACAGAGCACACTGGTTTTACACTGCCATCATCATTTCTATCAACATACTCTTTGAGCATGTTTATATGGCACAATTGCCTACTTTTGCGCCTATCTGGCGTCTTGACAATGTAGTCAACTTCACCCACTTTTGACTCTACTGTATAAGGCCCATGGTATCTTGCCCGCAGTGGGTGTCCAGGTATTGGAAACAAGACCAGTACTTTGTCTCCTGGACTAAATACTCTACTTTTGGCATCCTTATCATACCACCTTTTCATTTTGCTTTGGGCCTCTTTTAGATTATCCCTAGCAATTTCATTTGCTCTATTAAGCCTATACTTGAATTTGGAAACATAATCCAAAAGGTTTGTATCAATTTCATCATTCAGCCATTTTTCCTTCAGAAGCTTTAAGGGACCTCGAACTGTACGCCCAAATACTAACTCAAAGGGACTGAAACCTAATGTTTCCTGAACTGCTTCTCTTGCAGAAAACAATAATAGGTGAACACCGTCATCCCAATCCTTTTCAAAATCGAAACAGTAAGTCCTAATCATATTCTTTAGAGTCTGATGGAATCTCTCTAAAGCTCCTTGGGACTCCGGATGGTATGCACTAGAGGTGTATTGTTCTATTCCTAACTCATACATGACTTCCTGAAATAAGCCTGACGTGAAATTTGACCCTTGATCTGACTGTATCGACTTTGGAAGTCCTACAAGAGTGAAAAACTTGGTTAGAGCCTTCACAATTGTCTTAGCCTTAATGTTTCTCAAGGGTATAGCTTCTGGGAACCTGGTAGAGGCACACATGATAGTCAACAGATACTGATTACCTGACTTAGTCTTAGGGAGAGGTCCTACACAATCAACTATAACCCGACTAAATGGTTCATCAAACGCCGGTATAGGCTTTAAAGGAGCCGCAGGGACTTTCTGATTAGGCTTGCCCACTACTTGACAAGTGTGACAAGATCTACAATACTCAGAAACATCCTTCCTAAGTGTAGGCCACCAAAAATGATTCAAGATCCTATCATGTGTCTTTCTAATTCCTAGATGTCCTGCCATGGGACTATCATGGGCAATGCTGATGACCTCCCTGTGATATACTTTGGAAACTACAATCTGATGAATGACTTGCCATTCATCAGTTGCTGGAGCATCAGGTGGTCTCCATTTCCTCATCAGAACACCATTCCGTTTGTAAAAACAGACAGGAACTTCTTCAGCTTCCTGTAGGGTCAATGCCCTTTGACCGAGGTCCTTAAGTTCAGGGTCATTTTCCTGTTCTATGACTAAATTATTGTGACTCAAGGGATCAGTATCACTGTCCCCATTAACATGGGCTTGAAGTCTTGGCTATGTTTTGGAGAGCTTTTCTCTCCTGAAGAGAGAAGATGACCTGGTTCATCCAACTCTGTCATGAATGTCCCCTCTAAATCTAGATTAGGGACCAAGTCATCCCCTTTATCCTTACTATTTGCTTCAAGCATTGTTTTCTGAGTCATACTTCTTGTTACTGCACAAGCTGGAAAGACGACACTACTTTCGTCATCATTACCAGCCTCCGTGCAGGGTTCACGGGTAACAATTGGTTGAGGAAGTACTTTTCCACCAGCCAAATCATTACCTAACAACATAGAAACACCTTTGACTGGGAGTTCAGGCCTCACTCCAACTATGACTGTACCTGAGACCAAATCAGACTTTAAATTCATCTTGTGAAGAGGGACACTAATAATATCCATACCAATGCCCTGAATCAAGACATTTTCACCTGTTGCACTTACTTCACTAAAGGGCAATGACCCTTCCAAAATCATTGACTGTGCACAACAAGTGTCACGCATGATCTTTATAGGCTTTGGATCAACTTTATCACTCTCAAGTGATACAGAACCCTCCAAAACAAATGGTTCAAAGTCTTCCCTAATTTTCTCAGACTCAAGATCTTTCTGTTTAACAGCCTGAAAACTAACTTGAGATCTCATGGCCACAGCACAACCTGTGGGTGCAGATTGCTGTTGTAGAGCCAACTGCTTTCCCATTAACTTCCAACACTTGGACTTAGTGTGGCCTGGTTCTTTGCAGTAGTCACAAGTCACTGACTTCTTAAAACCATCCCATGACTTGGTTGGTTTTTCACTAGAAGGACCTTTACTTCCCTGATTTGAGGGACCTGACTGTTTATTTCCTTCTTTAGTGCTATTTTGATTTTGGGACAATTTATTTTGGTTAGGCTTATTATAATTATTCTTGTGATACTGACTAAACTTATTATGCCCACCTGTATTATTGGTACTCAACTTATGCGTGAGGGCGTAATCATCTGCCGTTATTGCTGCATCTTCTAAATTATTTATGTCGCGCTCATCTAAGTGAGTCCTGATGTCAGCATGGATACAACTCTTGAATTGCTCAACCAAAACCAATTGCCTAAGTTGTTTGAATTCATTGTTCACATTTTTAGAGCTAAGCCACCTATCTAACATTTGTTCTTGTACTCTTGCAAACTCAACATGAGTTTGGTTGGTTTCTTTCTTTGCACTTCGGAACTTTTGCCGGTAAGCTTCGGGCACCAACTCATAGGCCTTAAGAACTGCTTTCTTAACCACATCATAATTATGACATTGTTCAATTGATAGGGAAGAATAAATTTCTCTAGCTTTCCCAATGAACACTGACTGGAGCAACAATGTCCAAGATTCTTTAGGCCATTTCAAACTTTCGGCAATCTTCTCAAAGTGTAAGAAATATTTATCCACTTCAGTTTCTTGAAATTTTGGCACTAACCTTATATTCTTTGTGGCATCAAATTTGTCTGAGAAGTTTGATGAGCCTTGTTTTTCTAATTTATCTTTTTCCATTTGTACTTTGGCTTCTATTTCTTTCAATTTAATTCGTTCCTCCATTTCTAATCTGGTCATTTCAATTTCTTTCTGAATCTCTAATTGTTTTAATTTTACTGCAGAATCTGAACTATCCAGAATTTCTACTTTGTTTTCCAGACATTTCTCATCTAACAAATCGTCTGCAACCAAACGGTCAATGAGTGTATTTTTGATGACTTGTTTACGCATAGCATGCTTTACTTCAATTTCCAAATACACGGCCAATGCCATTAAATCTGGCTTCTTGAGCTCATCAAAAACCTCCCAAGATACATCTTGAACAAAATCTTCTGCAACAAATGCCATAGTGGGCAACTAGTTAAATTACAAACAACAATATGCAGCACAAATATCAATGTAAACACACAATCAGATAATGTTGAAAAACAATTAACTTCAATTTTTTACAGTGTACCTTCCCGGATAGGCCCCCAATTCTGTTACGATCAACTCGATCAAGGCCAGAATACACCTCCCCTTGGGTTCACAACTCAAATGACTAAACAGCACACTTACAATTTAACTTTAAATATAACAATAAGTATTTATTTAATTGTGTGTTCAAGGTAGTTAAAATCAAACAAAGATCATTTATCAATATCTAAGCAGTTTACACTAAAACAGATTTAATAAGTTATACTATAATTTACTCACTACCTGGTGTGTGCTGCGACGCGAGCGCAGTGACAAAAAGTCCTGGCGAATATTCCAGCGAAACTTGTAGACGGACGAAGGTCCAATATTGAAGAAATCCAGCTCCCAACTTGATGACTTCCACTTCGGAGGTCGACTACTAATGAATGTCCAAGTTGTGCTTGCAGCTTGTTTATCCTTGGATTCCTGTCCTTGGGTAACTCAGAGGCCACAATAATTAGTGCTGACTGGCACAGAACCGAAGACGGCTACACAACGATGGGCGACTTCGAAGCCGGTAAACTTGTAGCAAATCCACTAATAAAAAGACAGCTATAACTTTACTGTCAAACTAAGTGAGTATTTACTCACACTGGAATTGTAGGATTCACTTGAGCGAGAGGTTATTAAACTCCTGGAGCCAAGATGGTTAAAAACTCTCGATCTCAAATTATCAGGTGCTTATATAGCCTTTTCACAAGTCCAGAAAGATCTTGAAATGTCCATCCATTCTAGAAGCATCTTACAGTAGCTCCAGCTCAGTTCAACCAATCCAAAAGGTCACTTCACCTTTCCAGGAAATCTTCACCTAGTGTTCTAAAAATAGCACAGGGGATGTCCCCTTGGCGGCACTCCAATGTTCTAGCTTGTTCCAATGTGTACTGTATTGGGATGTTCTACATTGTTCTCAAATGTTCTAACTCTTCTAGAAGCTTCTCAACTTTTCCAAATATTCTGCACACACCAGATATGCACACACACCAGGCAGTTCTATACTATGATTCTTAGATTAATTTATAATATTCTATGATATTGATTTATACTACAACTAATTGTTGCAAAAATCATACAAATTATTGAGACTACTTAGGGGCCTGTAACAATATATATATATATATATATATTAATTTGTTAGTATGTTGATCGTAGAGTTGATAATTACTCAATTTTGGCTAGGTCCGGTAACTAAAAGCGACTGGTTGTGTATGTGTAAAGTATATAATATCAGGGAAATATTCGTGATCAAAAAATTATGTTCTTCATGGTTGATAACTCGAGACTGTTACTTACAAAAGAAATATCGTCATTTAACTTGGTTGACTAAAAACATATATCATGAGTAGTGGATTAAGCTATATACATTTTTAAGCAGAAACCAATTTTCATAGAAAGAGATGATTCACTGGGTTTAGGAAACATTCTAGTAGTAAAATATCCAATAACGTTAGAAGGCAAAATCGAATACTTTTTAGTGTAGTTAGTAAAGCAAACCGACGTCAACAAGCAGAGAGAACAACAAGTGAAAGGAGATTCATGACGTGTGTTGGTACGGGACCTTAATAAGGGAATAAAGAAAAGAAATGAATGCAAATCAGTGGTTGAAACCTTAGCGGTAAACCACAATGTATTAGGCATACGATTATAAATATGTTTCAATAACATACTGTTCTCTCCGTGAAACGTCTTTCGACGCTTCGCAGGTTGACTTCCACTCGGTTCTTCTGCATCCATCTTCTCTTTACGGATTGTGTAGATTACTCAAGTGTAGCGTCAACTGCAGAGGGAAGATTGCTTCACGTTAGGACATGCTGTTACACCACCAAACCTAACTATCAACACTTCATAGTGTTAGTACCCAGGGGCGACGATCTGTTTCAAATATTGGGGGGGGGGGGACATGCAGGCGAATTACTATCAAAGCGGATCGCCACCGCTGGTTGGCGCGCAGCGTACAAGAACATTTCTGGTTTTGATAGCCCCCAGATCACCGGAAATGGCACTTCTCGGGCTTGAAACTGACCAACCAGATGTACACTTTTGCCTGAGAACCAAGTTTTTCCTAATAGTTTTTTTTTCATTCATAACCTTTTCTCAAGATTGTCACCAGTCACACATCATGTTCTACCTCATTGCATCTCCTGTGGATCATTGCTTTTGTAGGTAATTCTACGTAACGCCCCACAATACCCGTCAGCCCCACTTTTCAAGGTTTTATGCCCATTATTTGTTCAAAATTTGAATAATAAATTCACTTCAAAACATACCCATAATGTTGCATAATATTTCATCTATGGACAACCAATACAGAAAAAAACCCTCAACCCCTAACAGACCGGTCAAAATTGATCGAGTAGAGGGAAGTATGATGAAGAATGTTGGTCACGGAATTTTCGAAAATTCAGACACAGTTAAATTATTGGTGTACAAATATTAAAACCTCTTATAACGGCTACTATAAATTTCGATATCATAGAAAATACCAAACTAATATGCTCGAGGGGGAGGGCGGTCTCCACCCTTCATCCCCCTCCCTTGGCTACGCACCTGCGGTTAGAAATCTTGTAGGAAACAGGCCAAATGGAAGCCCAGTGAACCCATATCGACGTGAATCATATGTATGATTGTACGTACTTACACAAGATGCAAACCAAATTTCATTACGGATGCGGTCCGTCTAGCTATTCATTTCGAAAAAAAAGTAAAAACTACTTTCGGTCATATATAGTAACAAATTGTGACACGGTGAGACAGGCGCCTTGCGAGGAATTTGGGCCGGGCAAAGCTTGTACCCAGACTTTCTAAGCGTAGCGCCACCATTAGTTCTCGCGAAGCGCAAAAAAAAAATTGGGGGCCGGAATGCCTCCCAGATTGCTGGAAATGGCACTTCCCAGGCCTTGTAAGTTGCATCTAAGCATTTTCTAGTTTGAAATTACTAGCGATATCATAAAAAAAAAAATACAAAACATGCTTAAAAAAAAACTATGCCACAAAATATTGGGGGGGATATTTGATACTATGTCCCCCCACCTAAAATATTTGGGGGACATGTCCCCCCATGATCGCCGCCCATGTTAGTACCTATGAACACAGGGTGTCAAAATAATCATTAATGTTTATAACATTGTAAAACATGCATTTAGTGGTTGACATTTTGTAAAAGACATAAACGAGCTTTAAACTGTACCAAACTGTCATAGATTAAACAGTGAGAGTTGGAAGAAAATGAGGTCACCATTTCATTTATTACTGTTATTTATGTAGCTCTTTAGTAAAGCAGATTACATGTTCAAAATGTCTTCTAATCGACTCCACAGTTTATATTTATTTATATCCTACATAAAGGCGTTGTGAAAAACTGGAAAATTGACAAAACAGGAAATCTGCCACTGAATCATTGCACACCTTTTTGTTTACAGATGTATGTATGTATGTATATTAGATCCTCCTGCAAGCAGGAACTCGCGAAGAAGCCATCATTGGCTTATCAAAGCCGCAAGCTGACCAAAGTCAGTCTCTTACATTCAAATTTAACGTCCATGATTATGAATTGTTAATTGTCAACAACTCTGTAACTGGACGACATACATTAATCTTGGAGTGACTCGAACCGGGGACCTTATGATGGGAAGGCACCGGCGTTAACCACTGAGCTAACACTCCAGGATGTGACTCTATAAAGCTGTTAATGATGTGACTCTATAAAGCTGTTAATGTACATCTGATGTGACTCTATAAAGCTCAAGGATGTGACTCTATAAAGCTGTTAATGTACATCTTAAACAACTGAAAAATAAAAAGGTCGCATTATTCGGTGGCCCTCACATAAGGAACAAACAAAAATACTATTATTTTTTTCCCTTTTCAATGGGACGTTGCTAATACGCACTGTGTAGCAGTTCAACATCATACTCCGCAATGCAGCCCTCCGTTGCACAGTATTACAAAACCAAAATGGCGATCTGAGGTCTCATGACGTGGGATCAAAGTACAATATTTCCCTTTGTCCTGAAGTTTAATTACGATAAGGCAATTTGAATTCTTTCAAAGGCTTCCATGTTTCGTTTTCTATGTTGCGATATATCCGTTACCTGAGTCCACATTTAAAGAAACTTCTACATACATTTTAATGGAACTATTAATATCAACGAATTACTTTCTATATGATCTAAAGATATTAAAACTAAACACGGTACTTCCAGAAAAGAAAATCGAGCTAAACTCACCACGATATTATTAGACCTATGCGATGGATAGTGATATTTCTTCCGTCGGATTTGGTAAGCAATACCTGATAATACCACCATTGGTTCGATAGTCATTAAGCGTGCTGATTTTAAAATCACCTTATTGCAAGGGATATTGAACAGTCCATGAGTTAACCTACTTGTGTGTGTGCAGTTATACATGTGTAAGCTGTTTGTCATACGTGAGTAGAATGTAGCTTGAATTTATCGTTCAAAGTTCATATTTACCCAGCGAAATTTCAAAACGCAAGAGTAAACAAAAACATCGACAAGGTTCATCAAATCTTATATGTCACATTGCAACGAATCGGCTATTTAATAATTTAATGGATGAAAAAGTCTGTAAATATGGGTCTACTATCTTCCAATCTGTACATTATGGCCATCTCTACAAAACAGTGAATTTTTTTTTTGACCTGCGTAATCAAAGCTGCAGCACTGATCATTCTTACTAGGCTGACAATTAAAGGCAGCGAATCCTATTCAAAATGGTATGCTTTGTTTTTTTTAAACTCTACATGGCAATGCGCCGACCCACACTTGTGTGAACTGTTGACTTGATGCTATTGTGGGCACATTCTTCGCTCGTAAGCCCCATCACTGCACTAACCATGTGTAAATCAGAGGTTTATCATGATAGGGCTTTTCATATTTGTGCACCAGGTCTATGGAACGCCCTGCCGGTACTTTATGTTTTACTACCGTCAGATTGTTGTAAGTCACAACTTAAAACTCATCTTTTACCACGTAATTTAATGACTGATCTAGTTTTTGGTCTTTAGCTTGTTATATTATTTTCAATAATTTTATTGATTGATATTTTTTTCCTTTCTTGACGTTGATGACTTTACTCTAATGTATCTTATACTTTTTAAATAAATAAATATGTTTATTATTAGTTATTGTTATTATTGTTAATTATAACTGTTTTTGGTTGTCGTTACAATCAAATTACCTGTTTGCTTGGTTGGCTCATTGTCATAGAAACCTCCCCGTTTCTTTAATCAGAGTTAATCAAGTTCCTTTATTTCGTGTATTGTAGCACGTTGTCAGACAAGTTAGGAATTCTCCACAGATTTAAGTAAAGTGTTCGTAATTTTATATGACGGCACAGGCAATCTCACTTTGGGATTGTATTTGGATGCTACTTTGTTACCACGGGTTTGTCACTGTAAAGTATTTTTTTTTAAGAACATGAAGAGATATTTCTGTTTACAATTTTTTATAGAGAGCTAAAACCATGTTACCATATTTGGATAGACTTAAGTTTAATGGTCACAACAACTGGTATTGGTCCATGAACAGAAGCAACAACAGTATTATGAGAAGACACCTTGAAATGATTGGAATACATTTACTGGTATCAGTTTTAAGATCATATAAATACATTTTGAAGAAATAAACAGCATGTTAGAAATTCTGAGAACCTATCGGTACTTGACCAGCACTAATGACAACGTGTGACATCATTTGCTGTTTTCGAAAATTTAATAAATATTACTTCATAACGATTATTCTTGGTAAAATTGTATCATGGAAACATGATAAATGAGTCTTAAAAGGGATATACTGTAATGGTCAAGCATGATTGATTCTTTATATTGGAAATGTTAGAAAATTGTGAAATGTTTAGTTCGTTGCCTCGCTTGGATACCAAAAAATGCTTGTTGAGGCCGTAATTATTTCAAAATCCTTACTATGGCTATATTACATTATTTCGCAATTCGTATCGTAGTGATCGATTTTCAGACAACAGCTTTCCATTAGAGAGCTAAGAAGGCATTGAAGATGTTTACAAGCAAATGTAATACTTTTTAAACTTTAACATTGATTTAATGAAATAGTAGCAAGTACCTGTTCATTCATTTTCATAATTTTTTTTATTTCTGTCACTTTTGAAGTAAGCAACATAAGAATGCATTGAACATAGTAATTTTAAAGAGAAAGAGACTGAGATGTGCCCACAAGAAGCTTGGAGAAGCTTATAAACGTGAACACCCCTTTACAAATAAAAATGAGTCAAAATATGAAACAATAAAACGAGAGAGAGAGGGTGAAAAAAAGGGGATCACAACTATTTAAGATGAAAAAGGCTAAAACAGAACCAAGAAACTGTTGGTCACAGATGGTTGGTAATAAGATTATGTCTCAACTCCCTTTAATAGTAATAAGTGAGAGACATTAATTGAGAGACATTTAATAACATTATCGGGGAGTGAATCCCAGAGTTTAAAAGCTTGGGAACGAACACTGTGTTGTAAGGAAGTGAGTCAAACGTGGAATCGATATACAATTACATGTATACGGGTAGGATACGAATGCGTGTCATTACATACATTACAGAAACTATTAACATGGAAAAGAAGAGTAGATAGTATCAGTTTTAAATAAAAACACCAGTGTGGTAACGATTTATGTCACAAACTGAAAGGGTGTTCATATAAACGAAAACAAACCATAGTTGGATGATGAATATATTCTTTACTGAAAACAGAACGAAATGGCCTTTTTGGAGGATAAAGATTTAAGAAGCATATGTACTGCCCTAAAAAATACTAAAATACGATATGCAAGGTAGAATAAGAGTGTTGTAACGAAGAATAAGAATATTCCCAGGTAGCAGGTAAATAAGGCGATTTTTAATTCCGATACCATTTTAATGGAGATATACCGGATGTGATCTTTCCAAGAGAGATGTGTGTCAATAAAAACTTCATGGAACTTGTTAGATATTTGTAGTTTATCAACCCTACGAAACGTATAATATATTTTTCATGATACTGTATTGATGCTAAATAAATGTATTTAACAATTTTATCATACTATCACCTTAAGCCGATAATTATTGGTTAATGTTAAAAAGGTTTGAGGTCGTATGAATACGTCATACACAGACAATAATTTTAATTAACTGATTTTAAATGATTAATTTATTGTCCATAACTAGCAAATGTTAACACAGATTATACACACATATATCAATTGTCATATTATTTTGTTAAGACAAATTTATCTCAAGAAGTTTAACAGTATAACCATTTGAATGTAACTCACATAGAATTGAACCCTCATAGGCATAGCTGATTCAAAAACATTCCAAAATTTGGAATCTTTACTTCAATAGTAGCAGGTAAAACTTAGCATAGCTTAAAATGAAAGGCGAAAGTGAACAAAGGAAAGCTTCAAAATATCAAAATATAAACTTCTTTTAATATTCCTTATATTCATACCTTATACATTCATACATTCCTTATTTGACATACCTGATAAAGACTTACAAAAGTTAGTACTTCCTATTAAATTCTGCCAAACATTTTTAACCGTGTTTAGAAAAGGCCACGTAGACATATTGTACAACAACGTGTGCTTCAGTTTCATTGTAAGTCGTATGCCAGTATTTCCCCAACTTTACAGTTATCTTTCTAACTCCGGTCATATGAACATATCTGTAGGTAACCGCATATCATAATTACACCTACTCAAAGGTCCATTAATAACGAGATTTCAGATTTTATACTTTTAATCCAGTTTGGTACCGATATACAATAGTTTACACTTAGTTTACAATAGAAAGTGTCACCCATACTCAAATTTTAACTAGCATTTTATTACCACATTAAAAGTAATTAACCACATTGAAATATTTAGCGGTCTATTTTACTCAGAGGGTGTGAATTATTTCGAGGATCAGAGCTTCTATAGAAAATTATTTTAGAAAAATTCTACCGATCTTTTACGTGTAAACATTTCGGGAGAATACTGAAGGTCTTTAGGAGTGCCTGATAATGGAACAAATTGAAAAACGCACGCCAGAATATGTGTTACTCTACGTAATAATGGCTCTACATTATAATGATTGTAAAGATCTTGCGTTCATCAACTCCCAACATATGGTTAATTAAATGAAGCTCCTCCATGAAATGTTGACCGTCCTTTTGTCTTCAGATTTTTGTCTTGTTCTAAGCTATCAAGCGCTTCTTGCTCGCTTATGTGAAACCAACTTTGAGGTATATCAGCAGGTTTGCAGTCAAAAGTGAGCGCGATCCAGTCGTTTTGAGTAGCAAATAGCCATTGCCAAAAGCGCTTACCGAAGTCACCGTTCGTCGGGCGAATGTCCCAATTTGGGAAACGCCGTTTGTACATTGCGCAAGGAAGTGTTTCATTGCCGAATGTAAATGTGGCATTTCGTAGGAGTAATGAAGAGTTACAATCCTCCAATATAAGTTTCGATGTCTCTGAATAAGCTTCCCCTTTCATCCCCCTGGGGCGATGAAGGAAGGAAGAATGAACCGAGTGGCTCTCCATGATGTTATCGCATGGGCTCCCACACATAGGGCACACCTCATCACACAGATTCGATAAGCCAGTTTCGGTCTTAAAAGAAGAGAAGCTGTACTGAAAATCATCATACACCCCTACTTCGTTAAACTTTTTTCTAAAGTACTTTTCTAAGCATTTCTTCAAAATGGTAGAAACTAATGAAAATTCTGCTCCAACATAAATAGACTCGATTTCTTTTACAAATGGTCCAAGTTCGTCAAAACAATTCTGCAATTCGTTGACCCACTCTTGAAACGTTGTCTCTGAAGATACTCTTTGGTCGACAATTTTTATCTTTCGTAATCGAGTGTCTGATATTTCCTTTTGCCTGGTACGGATATCTTTGTCTATCCTCTTGCAGCATTTCTCCCACTCTCGTTGTAAGTAATTCTCAGCCTGCTGCTTCATAGAATGTCGATACCAATCATCAGCATACAAGAAATGGTACAGGCTTTCCACGCGTGATGACCAATCCTGATCACGTACCACAGACTGCTTCAGTAAATCCCAAGGTAATTGCAGCCTTCTGGTGTAATTAGCATACTGAATATTATTCAGCACATACTTCTTCAAGTGCTCGATTTCCATATCTATGTCTTTTCTTAGATAGTAGAAGATGTAATCTGCAGCACGGTTGTTTATATTAGTTTGACCATAGAAATCAATGAAGTGATCCTGTATCATATAGTATTCTTCACTGAATATTTCACTCAATTCATCTTCGTTTTCCTCAATGTCCCTATAAACCTCTTCAAACGCTCGTCCGCATAAATGCAAAAGTGCTTTTGCGATGAGGAGATGAGGAAGTTTAAATCTGTCACGTTGAGACGATAATTCCATTAGAGTTTTCCGAACCACCAACTGAAATATATTTGTGTCAAAATATTTACCCTTCTGATTTTGAAGTTCACTTATTTGAAGGTCGATTACCTGCTTTACGTATGTACTGGCCTGTTCTGTTTCATTTCGAATGATGCCATCTTCTCCTTCCTCATCTTTGTGACCGGCTCCATGTTGCTCGCTCATACGTTTATGCCGGATCCACGCCTTTACATATTTCACGTGAATGTACTCAGCAAATTCAGGTAGTTCAACATGCTTCTCTATTCCCCCTTCTTGGGATATTAGGTTTTGAATTTCATTTCCAACTGCCATATCCCTGGTCATCCGTAGGAGTAACTTTTCGGACAATGATTTCAAACAGGATGTTGTTTTTTGTTTCCGAGTTAAACTGCCTTCTTGCATGAGATTGCCAATCCATAATCTCCAATTGTCTTTAAAATGCTGTTCTAAAGCGTCTTTATCTTTACCCTGATCACTTGTAGCTTGTAGCATTTTAGTGGCCGTAACTTTAGCTTCCATTAACATCTTTGGAAGATACTTCCTTTGAAGGCTTGGTAAGTTAAATCTTAGTTTTCTGATCTCGAATTCTTCTGAAAGTCTCATAACCGCTTGGTTTTTTGCATCTTTTAGTCCAATCGATATATCGTCGCGGAAGCCCTGGTTGTGTTTCATCATGATATTCTTACGAGGATGGTTTTCAATGTATTCCCGTACCTTCCGGTTTAAAGTTTGTCTTTCATTTTCAACTTCTTCGCTTAAGGAATCTTTCAAAGAATCGATATCAGGATCTACACCACTTCCAAAACTCGATTCAACTTCTGAAATGCAACTTTTTGTTTTTACCATTATTGCATTCCTCATGTCAACTACCCACCCGTTGTATTCAAGGCAAAATTTGTTAAAGTCAACCGCCCTAACACTATCTTGAAAGTTGAAAACGAAATCTTCTTCCTTAACTGCTTTCCAAACATCTCGTACGCGCTCCGTGAATGTTGTCATTGTTAATTCAGGTGTTATGATCTTATTTTTGATATCCTGGAAGAGCCCGTTCTTTATTTTGACCACCTTTTCGCTATACATGTGATTTGGTGGCGACATTCCTCCCTTCCAAAGACAGGGTATATACTGCAAGTCCTCATCTAGCTTCAGTTCTACGACATCCGAGAATTTTTCATACCTCCCCTCTAATCCTTCTGCTTCCGCAGCAATTTTCGTAGCCGCGTCGAGGGTTTGTTTGATTCTAAAGGTACTCACTTTGTTTCTGTCTGCAGCGGTCAAATCAGCTACGCGCTGTTGAACTATTTTGCATTTGCATTCTAAATCAACTTCCTTCATCCGCATCAGAGCATGTGCTGCTATTTGGAGTATGCCTGTCATATCACTGTCAATGTTTTCTCCTTCTATATTGAAAATCGTTACGTTAGCAATACTAAAAGCAAACGTGACAAGTTCATTATCGAATCTTCGATCGTCATGATCAATGGATCGTATGCCCTCAGTATCAACGACGATCAAGTAACTGAACCCTAGCGTTTCCGCTAATTTTTCTTCAATTGGGAGAAATCTTATGAAAAGACCCCTCGTGCATCGTCCGGCTCGAACTGGGAAACGCAGACCAAACATACTATTGAGAAGTGTAGACTTACCACTGCTCTGAACACCAACCACACTTATTACCAAAACCTTCGGATCATTTAGTTTGAGACTCAATTGATCTAAAACAGCAGTGACCCATGTAAGAGGCACACGGCCAGTGTCGCCGTCCATTAGTTCTAACGAATGCATCTCCATTACCAAACTAGCGGCAATTGATGGGAACAAAGCAATATTTTTTGATTGGTGTTTCTTCTCAGAAAGCTCTTCATATGCTTCGAATAATTGCCCAATTTCTCTCATAAAGTGTTCAAATCCAAGATTGTTATCTCGACACTTTTTCAACAGCAACTTACGTTCTTGCCTCATATTTTCACACGTTCGAACAGAGCGACCTTTTTCACCGTCTTTGTCAACCACATCATCAACAGACACAGCTGAACATTCTTCCTTTAGGCTTTCTTTTTGGCTTAATTCTTCTTCAAGTTTTAGAATGGTTTTCATGCCATCTAATATCGTGTCACTTACTGTTTGGTATATTTTGTCATTTAGGAAGCCAAGGAAATATTGCAAATAATCATGATTATTCTTTTCTCTCTCGATTGTACTGTGATACAGCTTCATAGTGTTTGAAAGCTGAGCTTCCAGCTGAATTTTCCTTTGCTTTGTTTTGGCCTGTATTATTTTTTCTCGTTGCAGTTCGAAAGACTCATCATCATCGTTTTCTGATTCAAAATGGGCTTTATCCAGCTCAACCCATTCCCGCCAAGATTCTTGCAACGGAAAACTCTTTTGTTTAAATTCTAAGACATCCTTGTATTCAACACTTCCAAAGATGTCCTTAACAAAGGTGTGAGCCTTACTACATTCTTTTTTGTCCTCGTCGACATCTAAGTACGGTCTGCATTTCTCTGCTATTTGCTCAATACTCAACAGAGTTTCAGTTTGTCTATTTCTATTGCATGAATCCGCTATGATTTCGCAAACCATTCGGCTGATGGTGTCGACCTGAATAGTTTTGACAAAAATCCAGTTATCCTTTTTCGTAGGTAGAGAAGATCTTTCTGATCCATTGGTATTCCTTTTCTCTTTGACTGCAATAAATAGCGTCTTGGAAGAAATCTTTTTCAATTCTCTGATTGTGTTGACGTATTCGCTACGCTTTTCTGTCGCAATTATTGCAATGGTTAAATTGGCAGACATGCAAGCAAACTTACGTTGTACAGGATAATCCCTACAATCACCACGTAGGTTGAAAAAAGTAGTGACATTCTTAAATATTTCTCCGTCGTTACCTACCATTGGAAGGAACCAAGCACTTTCGATCGATCCATGCGAAAAACGTGGATCTAACTTGTCATTATCTTTATTTAAAAAGAATGGATGTAACCCATAGCCTTGGCTATAACCTAGCATATAGTTTAGTAATTTCGATTTTGACATCCGTACATTACCGATTCTCAAAACTGATACAGTGTAGGTTGGATATGCTACAATTGGTTGTTCAAGAGCAAATGCATCTCCCTCACCTTTCCATTTTTTAACTATTCTTCGGCATGCCCAAAGTAATAGTTGGGGATTTTTGTCTTTGACACCTCCGAGAACTAGAGGTACTGCCAACTGGCAAGCTGATAGCTTTTCTATAATATCTTGTTTGAGAAACTCGTCCGCGCAGTGAAAAATGCAAAAAATAAAGTCACGCATAGAAATATCACTCGGTACAAGATGTTGGGGTAACACAGCTCGATAATCTAAAGAAGTAATTTTCTGCCAAAAAGATGTAACATAGTCTATAGAGGTATGTCCATTTCTTACTTTGAGGAAATCTTCCAAAGTCAGTTTACCAGCATTTAAAATACTTATTCCTATCTTATGAAGAAAATCGTCAAAAGGATCGTTCATATCTGTTCTTTCGTTTCCTACATTCGATGATGTCCCGGGATAAATGCCACCTTTTTCGGCTGGAAGAAATAGAAGTATTTGTGATGTGTCAAGTGAAATTAGTTAACTCACCGGTCAAAAGCCACATTATCTTGCTTTCTTATGGCGTAATGCCTCATTTCATTATATTATTTATTTGTATTTCCATAATAATTTAAACATGTGGTCTTTCACGATTGAAATAATGCATGGAAAAATATTACTTTCTGTGAAAAATTGTCTAGAGATTCCCCTAAAACTTTTTCTTGCAAAGTTATGTTTTGCAATATTTTAAATATAAATTATGATGTTCTCGTTTGATAATTTCCAAGTCTTTGTTTATGGTTGATTGGTTAAGTTCAATACAATTGAATTCAAAGAGGAGGTGTAAACAATTTGAGAAATGTGAATCACTTCGAATTACCTAACTCTTCGACTTCTTTTGTAGTCTTCAATCGTTTATGTGTTGATAGGGATGCAACCATTTGTTCATCTTCAACAAACCTTTTGGGAGGAGCTCGTACAATGTTCCAGTTCCTACAAAGAATGATACAAAGTTGTACACCACCGTTTGTAAGTAAGATACTCACCAGTTACTAACATATTTTGGAAAGGGCGATAAACTGATTTGCATTATATGTAGATGAACAAATGGATTAGTGGGTAAACCATCTGATTACAGTTAATATGTAGTGTGTTGTCCATGAAATATAACATTACAACAATAAAATGTTTGACAAAGTATTTCGAACAAATCAAAAATATATATATTTAGCTTTCTCATAATGCATTAATTATGATGATAAATACAGCAATAATAATTATACGAATGAATGGTTTAAATGTACCCATGACCAGTTATCAGAACTTTCAAGGCAAAGGAAATAGCACAAATCAATCCAATGTAAACACAAAAATTGACGATAGAGGTAATAATAGATGGGTTTTTTTAAATCCACAGCAATCAAGTAAATTTTGACTTTATTCTTAAAAGTATTGATACCTGGTGCAGGCCGAATGTAAGGTATTTATGCCATTAACATGTTGTTACACTTACAGAGATGATTCTCACATTCAATTTTGCTTGCCCTCTTTTAATAGAAAAAAAGTCGGATACAGAAAGGGAAAAAAATCTATGCTCAATTTGAATGTGATGTTAAACTTACCCACTACTTTCTAAGAAAATATCAAAATCCATTTCTTCGGTTGAACATTGTTGACTAATTTCATCTGTTTTACCAGACACCTGACTCCCTTCAGTCATATCCTCTGTAACGCCACTTAAAAGGTAACCTTCAAATGACAAGAGAAATACATTACAGTTGAAGAGCGTTCAATTCTATGACATAGCGGCTGTATTTTTCAGTGTTTGGATTGAATAGTTAAGTAGTAAGACTCTTATGGTGATAAAAGCAGTAACATCTAATTCTACATACCAACACAGTGCAGTCAATTGGATATGCGCAGCTTCTTTTAAAACTTAAAATCACCTGATTGACTCCCTTTTACTTCAGAATTCAACGCCTTTGCTAGTTCTTCGTAGTAAAAACACCCTTCCAACGCAAGAAGGAACGAATTGAATGCGGTCTCCTCTTTGGTTTCGAGAAATGACATGAATAAACGGACACGTTGCTTTCGTTTGGCAGTGGCTTTCAGTGCATCTACTTCAGTACTAGTTAATGTACCATTGCTAGTGAGAATCTCCATGAGACTGAAGGGATCAAAATCTTCTTCCATGAGTGATTGTACTCTCATCAGAGCTCGTTTCCATTGATCTTTTATGGTGAAAACTGTGAAATATGGGTGTTAAGAGAGAAAACAGAACAAATTAGTGAAATATTATTGTTATCAAGTTAGCTTCATCCGCTATGTTAGCGGAAATAATCGTGATTCACGACATACAGATCGTTGTTGAACTACTTCAGTTCTTCATGTTTTAAAGTAGTTTATTCCATTTCTATGAAACGGGCTTGCATTTTGGGCAAAATTAGCAGAAAAGCAAAGTGGAAGGTGAAGCAGACGTTGAATAATGGTATGTGTCATTTTTTGTCAAATAATATCTTATAATACACCTGTATGCCCCATAACAGCTAAGAACAACTTCTTTCAGAAGTTATTATCGTCATGATGGTCCTTCAGACAGAAGATCGAAGACCTCCAAGAGCCCGATATGACGCCATTTAGAAACTTTCCTTACACCGTAGCAACGTTGTGTGATACTATAAACTCCTAAGCCATATTTAATGTTGCCAGATTCATACTCACTGGGCTGTTTTAAGACATTGCTAGCATCCTTCACCTGCTTGGTGTCGTAAGACAGTTTTATTGACAATTTTCCATCTTCGAGTATCGTTATTGTTTCTTTTTGTGTCCTCTCGTTAAACATTGTCATGAGTTTTTTCAAGAGTCTTCCACTGTGGATGTCTCCGATCAGTTGATCCAGGGAATCTTTAGATGGTACTTTCAATCGAAATACAATGCTTCCCTTTTCGCAATCAACAAGATGTACTTTAAATTCTCTTCGAAACTTGGTATCTAGCCGCTTTTTACTTGATAAAAGGAACTCCTCAAACTCTGCCATGGCACCACTTGGTACGTTTGACTTCATCGTCAATGTCACCTCTGTCACAGAAAAAGAAGTCGTGGTTGTATAAAATGTTGATACCAATATTAATTTTATAGAATGTTATTTAAAGAAAATAAAACCTGAAGAAATGGTAAATACACTTAAGGTCACATTTTATTCATTGGCTTGATAAAAACTTTTCTTGTTAATCTTTCAAAGTTGTTTTGCAATTGCAAGAAATACGTAACTGAAACGATTTAAATAAGACGTATATTAGAATGGTCAATGATATCTAGCAGCTTGCTTATTTTCCCCAAACTTTGGACAATTTTATCTCGATGGATAATCGTTATTATTCAATTTTCCGCAGAATTGTAATATGTTAAATATTTACCTGGACAAAGAGACATATCATTGAAATCTTCAATGATGCCTTGCAGCCGTGTAAGCTGAGTAGATCTAACAGCCTCCAGGAGGTGTAATGTATCCCCACTTGTCCAAATCTTCTTACGGCGGCACACATGTATAAACTCCCGTTTAGGATTGATACTTCCTTGAATTTTTTCCAAGGATTTGTGATCCATATTGAAGTAGTTACACAGTAGGTCAATATCTGAGACATCCATGGTTTCGATTAGTCTATCCATCATGTCGAGATAGTCGAATGTATGTTGTCTCGATTTCTCTTCGTTGTCACCTGAAGTTTAATATACGAGAACATAGTAAATGTTTGGTAGCAATAGTGCTTTCTATTTTAATTTTGCGCATCTCTCATTCAAAGATTAGTTAGTTGCACATGACTGTGTATCTGTAAGGCTTTGTATCCAGGATCACTGGTTAAAGGAATAACCCGAATTACCCATATCACAACCAACAAGACTTGAACATGATGCAGCTGTACTTCTCTTAGTTTCCGTCACCTAGAAATTGTTTTTAACATTTTAAATTCAAGGGCAATATGGTTCCTTGCTTGTAAGGAATATTTTCAAGGGAGCAGCACTGTCCTAAAATTGCTACGTGGTCCGATGTACACACATAGTATTATTGCCAAAAATATCACAAATCAACCGTTGGTCCTGTTGAGAACCTGTTGAGGACCATGTGTCTGATATGAGCAAGATTTGGCTTTTATTACAGAACTCACAGAATCATCCTAACTGTACTTATTAAGAATTTTAACAAAACCAAACGAAACCTTGGTCTCTAATAACTTTGCGCAAAAAGATTGCAGAGGAGTCAACTTATGGACAATTTAGATCGGAATATGGACACGAAAATTTAAATAATCAAATGGAAAGAAACTAATACAGGTCACTGGAGGTCAACCTGAGGTCAAATGTCAAACAGATGCGGGTCGACTATTGGATTAAAATAGCGTAACTCCCAACCTTGACGGACATTTTGTTCTCAAATTATTGCAAAAATTCTACTTTTTTACCACCTCTAATTGACCTTTTTCGACCTACAATCACATGACCGTTATGTTTGGAAACGATCCCTTACCCCATTCACAACTACTCCCAACATATCAACCATGTCAAACCCTGTCAATGGGAGTTATTGCTGTTTTTAATATTTTGGTTTTTGGCCTTTAATTCACCTTCGGTGACCTTCACAGGCACCAAAAACAATATGGCACACCTTCTCACTATGGCGGATCTATATACCAAGTTTGATTTTAGTCTAATTTCCCCTTGTTGAGTTACAATGTACCCAAGCAAGTGTCACATACACACACACACTCACACGCATACATACACTTACATACGCCAACCTGACTACATAGGTTCCTTTGCTAAAGCAAGGAAACAAAAACGGTTGTATAACATTTGCCACTGAAAGTTTGGCCAATAAATATGGCAAAATGTTAATGTAGTTTTTCTGTTTACCCCAAGGTGTTAATCAAAAAATACTAACCATGTTGTAAGACTTCTTTAAACTGATTCTCGTCGTATATAAGCTCAATGGATTTTCGTTCCTCTTGTGAAATCATCAAGGAATTATCGCCCGTCTCGTCTTTATAAATTGTCAATATTTCTTGCAGAAATCTTCCACTGTCAATATCTGTCTTGAATTTATCCAGCGATTCTGCTGTAGACACTTTGAATAGCAACTTCATACCCAACTCTTCCTCTTCTTCAGATTTCAAAGCTCTTTTTTTCCCCAGCATGAATTGTTTGAATTTGGTAAAGGTTGAGTGATATGGTTTCGTTGGAGTTATTTTCACTGTTACTTCTGTTAAAGTTAATACAGTAAATAATAAACCAAAATTAAACATTGAGTTCATTATTTTTGTGTTACCTGAAACTTGAATAATAAATAAATCAACAGATTTTAATACAATGGGATAGTAGGCTTGTAGTACGGAGATATATTGAACCACAAGGTGAAATGTAGCTTAAAGCCAGGGACAACACTTTTAACAAACATGCCATCATCATCAATTGAAGCAATGAATTATGTCAACGACATATGTGTTAATTATTTCTTGATAATTGGAGTAGATTGTACAAGAATATGCCAAAACTGTTCATTAAAAGCCATGTGCATTTCATGCCACTAGTTGTCAAGAAGAATGTCGTCAATTCTAGTATACATGATTTGTCACTGCCAGTAACAAAAAGGAACCTTATGAAGCATTACACTCACCTGGCCATAGAGACATATCATTGTGTCTTGCAGATATGATGTTCTCCATGTTTGTAAGCTTATTCGACCTAACAGCTTCCACCAGTCTTGACCTGTCCTTGCTTGTCCAAATTTTATTTTGTCGACACACGTGTATGAACTTCCGTTTAGGATTGCTACTTCCACGAATTTTTGCCACAGAGTTGGAGTCAATTTTGAAGTAATCACACAATAGTTCAATGTCTGATATATTAATGGCCTGGGTCAGCCTATCCATCATGTCAAGATAATCAAAAGTAGATTGCTCTTCATTGTAACCTGAACATAAACGTAAAGATGGACGTAAATGGTTTGAAAAAAAGTATTCAATAACGAAATGTCAAACTAAATGGTATAGTAGATTTCTGAAATACGGTTTATTCATGCAGTATTGCATTAGTTATGCCTGAAAAACAGGTAAGTATTTGTTTGGGAAATATTATTTTAACCTTTAAAGGGTTTGTCTAAAATGATTATGTCTTAAAAGTACATTTACCAAGGTTTAAGCTAGCTAGATGAATTTGTTTCCGAAAGCCTTCAATAGCTAATAAACCTTCCCCGTGCGACATCAATGGCATTAAAAATACAGACATACCTGCTTCAAAACTGGCAAGACTTGAGCATGATGATAATGACGATGTATCACCTGACAAGGGACAAAAAACATCACATTAGTTAAGCTCATTCAACAGAACCCTTCTGTACCCTTTATCTTAGCAGACGCCCATACAACAAGTTTCAAAAAACACCTTGCATTAAAGATGTGTTACACATTTGTCTTACCTACTGAAGTTGACAGCTGTTTCCTGACATTTTCAAGTTTTGACTTGCTAAAGTCAAGTCGAATGTGTGGTGTGGATTTGGAATCGTTGATCGGCTTGTATACCAGTTTTGCCACATTTGCTCCAAACACACCAGCTTCATTCTCTTCTAGTAACTTGTCAAGGGTTCGCTTGGATTTAATTCTCAGACAGAGGGACTTGGCTTCATCGCAAAGTTTCACGAATTGTATATCATACTCCCCACGAAAGAAAACGTATAGTTTAATACTTGTTTCCTTTGGAAATAGTGAACTCTCCCACAATGTGCCGCTCTCCAGTAGCGAAACCTTTTTATGTGATCTTGAAGCTGGAAGCTTTACCAAGAAGTTACCTTGTAATTCTGGTGATTAAAATGACATATATAGTTTGGTGACTAATGTGAGTATAGAATCGTTATTTGAAATTTCTATAGTTGAATGTAAGCTCAGCTGATTTTCTGTAAGAGCTCTGATTTATATTGACACTACCATGGACATTTTTACCACGCTATTAAAGGTGACACAAACCCAATAATGGTTGTTTAGCTTATATGACATAAATCTTCCTACTTCAAACAGCTATGAAACTCTTAATACGTTGGGAGATATCTTTGTCTACAAGTCGTGTCGAGGAGATGTCACTTTTGCAAATCTGGGCGTTATAGTAACACCATCATATTTGGAAGGGAAAACGTTAACGTGCTAACAATAAAACAAATAACACTATAGAGATGGACGTATCAAGAGGCAAAACACCTGTGATATACATATTTGAGATCAACTTTGATTTCATACAAGGAATTATTTTTTAATTGAAGGTTAGCATTGAATGGGTGTTTGAAAAGTATTTTGTAACAGCTGTAAGAAGAATATTTTTTATCATTGTTTTATGCCTTCCTGTGAACGAGAATATACCAAGGTCTAGGATATGTGATACGAAATTGAATATATGGCACATCCCAAAATATATGCTCTGTGGTTATTCCAGTTGTTTCAAAACGAACTTTTGTCTAGTAATATGTCTTACCTGGAAAGGACAGTATCATGTCATGCTCGGCGTTGATATCTTGAAGATATTTTAACTTGTATTCATTGCATGCCTCCTTGAAGCGAAGAATTGGTATTTTATTACACAAAATAAATTTAACCAAGGCTTTTCGAAGATCACTGCTGTTGGTATGTGGTACTTGAAAGTATTCAAGTAACTTCCTTGCGTCGGACTCTTGTATTGCTGTAGCAATTTGTAATACGTGGGAGAGACAAAGAAACGTTTCTTCTGAGACACTGTATAATTCTGCAAGACATGGGAATGAATAAAAGAGAATGTGTTCAATAAATACGTAGTTTATAGTAATTGTTTAATTAGCAAACGCGTTTCGTAGTATACATATAGCCTAGTAGATAAGAATAATTATAACTGGCTCATTTTTTTCATTTCTTTTGACATACATTATGCTACTAAACATTGCTGGTATGAATTTACTTTTGATAAAAGATATCAGAACATGAATGTGACCTAATATTTGCGAACATATTACCTTGTATATCTTCAACTTCTTTGATGATACGTTCCGTTTTCTTTTTCAGCTTTTCTCCAAGTGTTCTATGCCAGGCAGAGCTTTCCAGTACTTCAGCAAATCTCAAAAGCCATCTATCATCATAATGTTTATATTGTAGAGTAGACCTAGTAGTCATTACTCTTTCCTTTCGAGACTTTTTTGCTCTTATCTGATTCTCGCCTTCTGTATCAACGATATTATTCTGAACCAGTAGATCTAACATATGCATTGGCTCAAACTCTTCCAGTAGTTCTTCCATCATTCCGTCCAAAACTTTGGTTTGAAGGTACTCCATCCTCTGCACAGAAAGAATTCGAAAACAGCTTTCAACGATCTATTGATTATGAGTAATGACTGATTTTAGCCAGATTGAAATTTAAAAGTGTATTATTAGTTCAAGCAGGAATCAGCGTCTGATGCTTAATTTCTTTTGGACTATTTTATTTTAGCATCACTTGTGGAGAAATAGAGAGCGTTACATTACAACCATTACAACATTCATCATGGGTATTTTATCTCTATTTTAAGTTAGCAGAATAACGTTCGTGGTTACGTTATATATTGATATTAATCTCTGCTGTTAGTGGTCACCTTTATGAACCGGGCGACTAGCAGTACAATGAACTTGACCGTAACTAAGTACTACTATTCGGTGAGCGACGAATGTCACCGTCACAGCTTGTGATCTAAAGAAATAAGCTACCACAAAGAGTGGTGTGTGCTGTGTGGAATCGTTTCCCCCTAAACATCAACTAATCATACTGGTGTCATAATTTTACAACCTATACTATACTGGAATCTCAACTTCAACGTACACAATAATTTAAGTTGTAGCAACGCCTTGATGACGTAATCGTGAGCTAAGCACATCACTGTTTTTGAGTATGCAAACTTTGACCTATTAAAAGATCTGTGTAGGGGGAAATTAAACTGCAGTCGCAACGTTAATCAGCCAATATAAATAGTCTACGAAACCGTAGTAGGTACACGCTAAAGTAGTGTCACTGATGGCTATGAAAAAGTGGAATATAAATATATACATATAGATTTATATATATATATATATATATATATATATATATATATATATATATATATATATATATATACATATATATAGATATATATATATATATATATATATATATATATATATATATATATATAAAAGAATAGATGAAGATGACCCTTTGCTAAACTACTCTAGTAGGCCTAGGGTATAAGATATACGGTAGAAGCCTAACGTACATCAAGGAGATACATGTTTGTAAGACAGCTAATGCCACAGTTACTTATATAGCGCCCAGTAAGGTAGATCACAACTACCAGTGTTGACTCCGATGCATTAAGTCTAAGGCTTCTATTACTTACACTTTAATTTATGCATGTTCTGATTGATATCACTGGTCCTTGATGGTTGCATGTTAAAGCTGTTCTGTAAAACTTGAAGGAGATTTACATTGCGTTTTGCGTAGTGCAGTGTCTGATATTAAGATCTCGCGTAAATGTTGCTTGTGTTTAACAACGAGTAACGGTCATTTTATTTCTCTCGCATTCAGCCATATTTGCCTGATTCCTGCTTGACAGATCCCTTACATCGAATAAATCTGTTAAATCATAACATTACATAATTGTTTATTCGTAAGCAGAAATTACAGGTTAAATTAAACATAGTCTGGTATCAAAGCAAAAAGGAACACACATCAGAATATTATTTTGCTTGTCATCAATAATAACCTGTCAAAAAGAAGCTTTATTTTAGTTTTGAATATGTCACAATTGTTGGTGCTGTACCGCCACTACACTACAAATGAACAAGAGACGATGAAAGTGGGTTAAATACGATGTGTACAAACTTCAAGGGACAGTTTTAACTGTATGAACATGAGTAGCTTTAACAACATATTTGTCGGAATTTTGGGCACTCACCCTACACACTACCGTCCCTGTTTTCATCAAATTAACATATATGTTGTTAAAGTTAAGGCACGTACATTTTAATATTTGAAAAAACAGGATTAGGAAAAGGGCAAACGATACATTTCATTATTAAAAAAGGGATACATTTTAGACTTTTCTCCATTTATAAAAGGAAACAAAAGGGGCAACTTGGGGAGGGGGGCTGGGCACGTGGCGTTAAACTACAGGAGGCAGAGGAAGTGTTTTCAAATATGAAGGGTACAAACTTGGAAAAGCAGTTTAAATAATGATCATGAACACTTATCAATTATGATGAGAGACATTCCTCCTTAATGTCTTGCACCATCCAACCTTCGACCTCCTTTGACCTCTCACCTTTTTGTTTTGAATGTTTTCATGGTACTGTACAACTGTCTAAGCCGCTCCATTACCAAACATACAGTTAAGTATATAGTGGACATTTGACGTCAGTTATCATGGTTACCAAATATTTTTCACAGAAGTTGACATACCAATTACACATGTTAATGTTGCTATTTGCTTGTCGTTATAGCAACCACATGGATATATTATGTGGTACACCCACATTTTTATAAAACTGCCCGTATCCAACTAGCTAGCTAGCTAGTCAATCTAATGTTTCCCGTTCATAGTTTTAGACTTTTGTTTAATTTGACTGTTGACTTCAAATTTTTGAAATTTTGAATGTGCTGATAAAAACAGTTATACTTAATTAGTAACTATATCGTGATTGAGACGTACGATGCTAGTACTGAATCATCTGGATAGTCAGACTGCGTACAGCCTAACGAGGCCTATACATGAAATTATTGTTATGAACATAACTTTGGTGATTGAGTGATGATTTTGAGAAATGATTTAATGATTCTATATGTTACAATCCTAATTGAGTAATATTGGGAATGGGCGATGCATACGAAAAGGATTGCGGAATATCGTACTTTACTCTAACTGTAATGTCTTATTATGGTATTTATGAGAAACCTCACCAAAATATTATGGTATATATCAATTAACGTGCACAAAACACGATCGCGTGTGTCTCGAGTGGCATATATTCCATACATGAAATTTCAGCTATCGTTCTTGTTTTGTGTATTATTTCATGCACCCAGGCAGCCTCATCAACAAAAGTGCATTCGGATTTCAGCACTATTTTATCATATTAGAGGGCTCGATAATTTTCCGGATGGGTTCTTACAAATGTCTGGACACTTCAATGATAATTAACAAGGATTGTGGTCCGGAGAAATTCACACACCTTTGGAAGTTGCTTGGAGAAAATAAAGTTCACAGCTTAAGCCATTTCCTTATCTCATCCTTTAACTAAAGAAGGCTTACCTTAGTAGTATTCATGACAAAGGTAACTAGATGCTAAGACAGCATATACAAGCACTAGACGATTGTCAACCGAATACTGTTATTAAGACAATATTCATATACAACTATGATAAAATCAATCCAGTCACGTATGTGTGTATCATACGCACTGTTGCACACTAATATATGCCTTACGTTAAACTACATTGCGTACAGAGTGAGTGCAGGAGTTCTGGGGGTGTTCATGAAAAACTGAGGAACATTGCATTTGCCTCCCCTCTAAAGTCGTCGATTCTAAGACATTACATACTATAGGATCACGTTAATATGTGTATGGAAGCTCAGGTTAATGGACATGTCGATGGTTGTGATACTCACAATACAATGAATGAACCTCATAACACACTGTAAAAGACACGTATTGATAGCGCCATATTGTTAGCCATATTGCAGCGTTTGTTTTATTGTTAACTGCGTCATAACATTCGAACTTACCATATCCTGTATATTGCCTTCTCAATGAATTATTATAGATTTAATCTCCAGCGATATGCTGATATGCGAAATATAACCACTCCATTCCCAGTAACATCTTGATCTGGTTACTAATTTATGAAAATGTAACGTCTAAAACATGGCGACAATGACAGTGACATTACTCACTGCCGCGTTTATCGCCGCGGAGATCATGTGAGTCATGTGTAAACAGCATAATGATATCAAATGGCCAAGAACGGAAACATTCCCTACTTTGGAATGGTACGAGCTGAAGTTCAGCTAAAGTTTCTCGTGAGACGTGAGATATGTCTTGTACCTGGTGTCATAAAGTTAAAGCAGAATAGCAAACACTCTAATACAATGCTTTAGATTTAAAACTGACAGTAAGTTTACAAGATATTTAATGGAAACAACGATATTTACCATTATATGCATGGGGTAAAAGATTCCTTACAATCCTGTTATACTTCACTCAGATATAATGCACAACATATTTTGGGGGATTGAAGTTGACCTTTAGTATCATTATCGCGTTATCCAAACAACTTTACAGCGGTAAAAGCCAAGTTTATACTAAAACAAACTAGGTATAAAGGGTGTCACCTTGACAGTAACATGACAAACTGTGTGAGTGATTGAGTGAGTGAGGCAATTGGGTAAAATCAGAGTGTATTACATTGAGACTTACAAGAGCCTCGACGTAAACAGCATACGCACTGCTTGTGCAAACGATTGAAAATACAATTCATAACAGTCGGGGGGGGGGGGGGGATCAATATTTCCCGACTGATTTAGGTAAGGGGCCGAAGAGTGTGGAAGGGCCAGAGGCGAATGAAGGATGTCGTAAACTTGGGAGAGGTACTGCCGTGGGGTCAATTAACTAAAAAATTCCCTCGATTAATTTAAGTAGAGATCGGCCTTAATCCTGTAATGATCAATTGCAAGTTGGTATAATGGTTCATAAATATAAATTGTTTTTTTTTTACCAGCTATCAGACCTGCAAAATCTTCATTAATTCAATGCAAAAATAATACACTAAACGACGATTCGGTGTGGATGCGTCGCTCGCTTGCATCTCTAGAACAACTTCGTATTTAATAAAGAAATTATAAAGATAGAATATAATCTCTTACGTAGGTGTAATTCGTGTAATTGTATGATGGTATTTAATGGCACACTATTGTTTAACAGGCCAAATTAAGCAACTTGGGGTTTGTTACTTTTTTTCTTGTTTTCCTTGTCTAGTGTTGTATTTTTGCATTGAATCGATGTGTTCCTTGTGTGGAAACGCCTCAGTGCCACTGGCATCTACACCCACTTCGATTATCCCAAATGTAATTAAAACCAAAAACATAATCTCTCTAACATTCGTTGATTGTTCACGGGGTTAAATTAAGCAGTTTAATCCCCCCCCCCCCACGTTCCCTTGTCATTGTAGTGCGCATGCGCGCTACAATATTATGATTACTAGCCCGCTCCATCATCTACATGGCTTGCTGGTGAATGCCAGCTAAACATACACTTTTCATATCAAAATCAAATTCACAGGTTGGCTACGCAGAAAATAATCCAGACTCAGATTTGCAAAGAATTGTGGCGGCCAACAATTAATTCTGCACACGTTAATAAAATAGATCTCCTTGAGTAGCATACTTCTTCAAAACAATACGTGAAATTCTCTACTTTGGTTCGTTATTCTCGTCAAATATCACTAACTTGGCGAGAATATCAGGAAAGTTTGAAGTTGATGTTGTTCAATTTGACCATATTAGTGTCCAGGACTCTGTGTATTCTCTGTCACGTCCGAAAAAAAGGCGTGATTCGTGATTGACAGCTTAGTTCTGATCGTTTTAGTCATCATTTCTTCATTTATATTGCAGGCAAATGCTAGATAGAGTACTGTCTATAAACATTACACAATATAGCCTAGCTTTGGTATACGTTAAAGGCCCAAACGCCGAACTTCCTTCTTTGTGACCGTAATAACTTCAAAAGGGTTGCAGTAACAAAGACCCCTCGATTGAATATGAACAACTAACTAAGTTTGACCTTCACGACGCACTACAATGACAAGTGTTTGTTTACAAATACAGTTGTTCTAGTCTAGTTAGGTACTTTCGCTTTGAAGAGATGGGGCGCTGCGGGAAAGCACCTGCCTGTTGGCATCTAGAATCATTCGATTATTTTAAAGTGTATTAAAAGGAAGGCCGGAATAATGTCACTTACATATGTTGCTCAACTTAGGATGTTTCCAATCATCTTGCCGAAAAATACTAATTTATAAAATTTATGAAACCTGATATGGCTATTTCCTACTATCCCTTGGATAACAGAAACATCTCACTTGACATGGTAAAGTTTGCGGTGCTAACGTTTCCACATTTCACATGGTGAGCTGTGTTTAGCCTTTAACCCGATAACGAACCTCTGCGATTACAGTGTTGAACTTTAGCTACGAAAGTATTTTTTCCGAGATACCTTCCTTTGCTTCATTGACATGCATTACATATGTATTTTGTATGACCTTTCATATCCTATTCAGGTGGCATACTCCTATTAGAGTCTATATCAATCCGCTCGATTGTTCTCCTTCAGGAAAAGTGCCAAAAAGCAGCGGGAGAACATCTTTGGTGACCTGTTATCAATCATAATCTAGTTTTTTGTGGCTTGCATGTTGAAGAGCATGAATGGAAGTACATGTGGTGAGAAAATTGGGTCAATTGAGGCAATTTTAGACCCCTTTAGGCCTCCCGGGAGCAGCGTAGGAAATTTGTTTACCACTGAGTGAAGAGGTTTGTTTACAAGTGACGAAAACTTCCGGCTCGGATAGCAAAAATCTACATGGTCATGGTACGGAAAATTGATGGTGCCATGAAAGGCCAACTTGTCAGCTATCCGGTGATGGGTAGCGTTTAGCTAGTGAAAACTTCTATCTAGACTTAGAGACCACATTACTTTTGTGATTTAGTGTGTAAGTCAATGGGGCTTTTAATGGGCGTATGCTACCTTAAGTGTTTACCATCTTCAGCCTTCGAAACAACTACTCTAAGTCAAAGTACTACTCTAAGTCAAAGTATGTAATCACTGATCTACTAAATAGGCCTACACTGCACTGAAAACTGCATACAAACAATAACGTACCCCTGCATGACATCCACCATGGCCATCGGTCATTTGTGATAAATAATTGCACACCTTTTCATTTGGGTCCATAAATATAACTATATTGATCTTCTTTTGCTTCGAAAGATCAGACTTGATGGTCTGTGAGCTTAACCAGGTATTGTCCAGTAGTGTTGATTTATCCTCTGATGATTAAAGAGTGGCTTTAGACCTTATGGTCTGTGAGCTATACTTGGTATAGTCCAGTGTCGTTGATTACCATCTGATGATTAAATAGTGGTTTTAGACCTAATGGTATGTGAGCTATACTTGGTAAAGTCCAGTAGTGTTGCGATATCCTGTGATGATAAAAGAGTGGTTTCAGACCTAATGATGTATGAGCTATACTAGGTATTTTTAGTAGCGTTGATTATCCTCTGATGATTAAATAGTGGCTTTAGACCTAATGGTCTGTGAGCTATACTAGGTATAGTCCAGTATCCTTGATTTGGACATCAAATAGTTTATAAACCAACCCCAGCATGTGTAGACTACTCTCGTATTACACAGACAAACTTAATGGTATAGAAATCAAATTTCACTTTGCTAAGTCCAATTTCATTTTACCATAACGATTCAAGAGAAGGAATGTAACGTATTAGGATTCTGCGCCAAAAGGGTTTTCTTTCATCGAGATCGAAAGACGTAGGCTATTGATAGATACTCCAACATTTCAAGGTTAGACCATTGTTTGTAGTGAGCTAAATTCCTTCAAGGAAATTAGGAAGGTTTACACCAATGCGGTGAACAGGATATCAAAGGGACCCGGATGGGGAGGGGGGGGGTGGCAGTACAAATGTTCCCAGTCTAAATTAAGTCTCAACCTTTATGGAATGTCAGTATGGACAATTGTTAAATGGATGAATTTGAGGTCCTGGGATTGGTGAAACCGTTGTTTGGAGTCTTCCTTCAGAGAAAAGACATTTAGCGGGGAATTGTGCGTTCTGAGTCATATTAAACTATCAATTATGTATATAATGAGGTATAACAGCAAGGTTGTACTAATAAATGAAAAATATATATATATAAAAAAGAAAAACATCAATTGCTTTCGGATAACTTATTGGTGGTCTTTTGATTAAAAATATGATTCACTTGATATGCACTTTTAAACCTTACAATAATTCACATTGCTGAATTATCAATATGGTGCTGTGTTTTCTGTGTCGGAACGTTATGTTGAGTGTATTGCTAATACATATCCCTTGTGTATGGTATACGGTTTATATGGAGGCCTAGGTGTATAACCACTGTATACCGCGCAAAGGCTTAACAGCAGTATCACAATGGAGCTTCACCAATGTTCAACGGAGCATAAAAAGGATGAAGTGTAAACGAATGTAATTCTATGACTAATAAAATATTACGCAAAAGGTAAATCACCGATTTTTCTCCAGCCTATATTAGAATATGAGTTCCTGTTAAGTAAACATGGTAGGCGTGAAATTTCAAACCCAGCTTAGAGGTCGTTTGTAACGTCCAAAGATGAACCTGAGGTCGACATGTACTACCTTACTGACTTAGACTTATGGTTATATGCTTGTCTAATGATATAATAATGTTTTTTGTATCATTGCAAGATCTCAATAGCTCTTATAAAATGTAAAACAATCGTAATAAAAAACAAAAGAGCAATGCACAGTCTTTTTGTAAGAAATAAAGACATTAGTGAAAAGTTTCTATTTTCATAAATATACTTCAAGAAATGCATTCCCTTGTTTATCACACCTACCATGAGTTGTTTACGGAGACAACCTAAACATATTAAATAAGCCCACGGGTAGGTTTACATACACAAGGAGTTCACAAAAACAAATTAAAACCATAAAGATATCAACAATATATATGTCTGGAATACAATTTCAATGATTTGAAAATAAGAGAAAATGTTGTATGTTTCTTCTAAAATCATCAATCAAATTTAATGAAAGCTAAATTGAATGCTTTTTGTTTTATGTAAAATTTACGGAATTCCTTGTATACTGTGGAAACTGTAACAGGAATATTACACCTAACGTAAAGTGGCAATCTATAGTTTTGTCAGTTTCAATATCTCACAATGAATAAGGATTTTGTTTTCTTGTAAAGTACCAAATTTTGATGCAGACGAAAACACCCTTCAAAATACACATATTGTGAAAAGTATTATGTTTACACAAGATACTAGTGTTTTTTATATTTATTTAGTACCTCGGTATATCAGGAAAGAAAAAAACAAGATAACTCAGTGGGTAAATTATTTTGCGCTTCAGTAAAGTGAATATATAGTTTCTTTATTTTCTATTACAAGTTGTTTTGGTTTGGTATGTTATGTTTTGTTTCATCCACATTCCTATTGTAGATACATGCATAAACTCCAAACTGGTTTGAGTGGTTCCTGTCTTTAGCGTCGTTATCTGGATGACATTGTCTGACTCTCCCTCTAGACTTTAATACTTTGTCTTCCACGCAGCCTTGTCAATTTTTTCTTAAATAATATTTAACCGGCTTTTGGGACGCCTTCGTGGAGTTTTTATAAAAGTACGGTCGAACACTTTTCGTGATTATTTAACATCCATTGTCTATGATAGTTTACCGGTATATGTTCTAGAGGGACGAATATCCAATCTTGGATTCTGCTGTTTGAAGATCAGTTTCCCTGAAGTAGGATGGATAACGAGCTATCCTCTAATACAAGCTCATCCTAATCAGAGAATGTTTCATGTCCCAATACTCTTTAGATTTATTGATGCATCTGAATGCATTTCTCTGTCAATTGGATTTTAAAATAATAGTCACATTATTGAGGGGAAGCAAACTTCCTGCGACATTTGCCGTCTTTCGAGTGCAAAGAGGGAAACCGAATTCGAGATTTCGAGACACACTTTAGCAAATATCATGGATGGGTCGGGTGGGAGGGGGGGGTAGAAAGTTTGCGCTGAACATACTGGTTGAGACGCATTTGTCACTAGATTAGAAGTAATGTTGTGGTGGCGGTATTTGTGAACTGATTAGCATTTTGAGCATTGTAGTAACATAGCAAACCATTCAATACACCATGCACGTCTGTCCACTTTAGTATTCATTGTTTAACTTTTGATTGTGCACAGATTCCTGCCAGTGGGAGTTTACTTGCTACTTGTTGTGTTCTAAGAATGGAATTCTTGACTTCCTGTTTATGTGAAGAGAACAACAGCTTGACTAGCGTTAATTAATTCCTCAGAATGTGAAGTCATGGAAGTCAAGAAAAGCTAATTTTGATTTCGAAAAAAAAACCACACCCCAACACCGACTGGAAGCTACGTAATGGAAGTTTTCATTCATACACTGCTGATGCCAACCAAAAGTTCAAAACTGTGAACATTATTTCAGCTTCCAAAGCCACTTTCCTTCAGCAAGAGGAAAATCAAAATTTATTGATCAGGATTATATAAGAAAATACTAGAGTAGTTTGCAGACATGTTCAAAGCATAGTTGTGATTGGAATATTGTTTTTATTTTTATTTTTATGATATTGTTTGTTTCGAGCTAGTTTTGAGTTTATAAATATCGCAGGAAGTTAATTCAACTATCACAAATATTACATTCAGGCATACTGAACCTTTCTGCAGTACAGTAGCTACTGTAACTTTATCATGTTATGTCTTAAAATGTTTTTGCATTATGATTGTTGATAGTTGTTAAATTGTTATAATACCACATTATTACAGTATGGTTTTATCATTAAAGTTAGAAGTTACCTCAGCATTTGACTTTTAAGCCAGTATCAATTACTGCACCAATTGGTTTCTGCAAAGTACTAGTATAGTATTTGGAAGACAAAATGTGACTGGCATACTACTGTAATGAAATTTCCTTTCTGTACATGGTACAGTACAGTACCTGAAAACTGTCTGCTGTAAATATGTGATATACTTACTTTTTTCGAACTGCACTAGCCACCACCCCCCCCCCCCCCAAACAGTTGCTAACAATGCAGTAAGAGAGTGCTAAATGATGAAGAGTGTTCTGTTTAAACTTGTTCTTTTAATCAATTTCTTACCCTTTTTTTAACTTATTTTTCTTACATTTTTATTAACCACTGAAATTGCTAATGTTTCGGTGAACATAGCTGTTGGTTTAATGTTCTTATCCTTGTTTCCCTAAGTAATATAACGTTTAGTCCAATAGCAATAAAGATATTGAATCTTAAGCAGCAAAAACAGGCAAATGGCTACACTAAACAACACTGAACATTTTGTGTCCCTCCGTTACCATTGGAATTGTCCCTCCGTTACTGTACAAGATCAACTGTAGATTTGACAATTGATGCCTGTTCATCTAATTTTTCCTTGGTGTATGTGAAGCAATGTACCAGCCAACACCTGATATAAGTTACATGGTCAGTGCAACTTAAGAACAGTGAATTTGACATCTTCAAAAAAAAAAAGGTGTGAAAACACGTGTTCATTTGGTGTCCCTCCGTTACCATGATGTTTTTCATGCCATATTTTTCCTACAGTAACAGCCACAAGAATTAAGATTATGGGTATGTAGCAAGTAACTACCTGTCTAGATAACCACACAAGAAATTGAAAATTCTCCCTCAAACCACTGCAAAGAGAGACAAAATATGTAAGGAATACAGTCAAATGTCCCTCCGTTACCGCTTGACCCTGCCCATGGTAACGGAGGGACATTTTGTCTCTCTTTTCTGTGGATCTAAATATATTTTTTTTGTCTTGTTCTCTCTGTCTATTTTTGGTAGGGCTCTACTAGATAAGCCCCTTGGGTTAATTTGGAGTGCTTCCTTTCACAATTTTCCTTGTTGTTTATGTATTTTGCCACTTATTTTACTCCTCTGTATTTAAATTGTGATGAAACAAATAACTGATATGAAATACGAATGCCTTTAAATTATCGCCTCATCATTCAGGTTTTTCGAAGTCTAGAAATTAACGCTTCATCACTCAGGTTATACAAAGCTTAGAAATTATCGCCACCCCAACCAGGCTATACGAAGCCTTAAGTAATATCGAATCATTATGTCAACATTTGAAACAATAATTGGGGACACAAATTTTTCAAATTTGATGAAGACATCACTCGGGCAGCAGTATGTATGCGCACCGAAAGAAATTATTATGGCGAGAGCACTGAGAACACATTATATGATACAAATTTCAGTAACAATATTAAATAACTTATGTTCACAGACCATCTGCAATCGCTTCTGGGAATAAGGGACGCCGTTTGTGTTAAAAACAGGTACATTAAAACAACCATATCCAGAGATGGAAACATTATCTTGAATTTGATGGATGGGCGGGGTTGGGGGGGGGGGGGCAAGTTATGTGTGTTTTCATGTGATTGTCATAATGTCCTCTACTGGAATACTATTTTAAGCGGTGGCGCTCTTTGAATAAATGAGATGACGTTAAAGAAATGATGTATCACCGTGATAACACCTAAACAAATAATGGATTATTTTACCGGGTTATGTTGTTGTCTATATGCTAATGAGCAGTTAATACAGTCCCTTAATAGTAACACGCTCCCAAGAAATAGCAGATTTCAAGTGACCCGTGCCCCTCTTCCGGTTTTGTGACAATCCTATACAACGCCCATTTTATAATTATAAGAGCATTTCACTCATCCCTATACCATTGGACCCCCCCCCCCCACTTGCTTCTTTCCCTTTCAGCCAGAGGGTTCAGGAGTTCACCCCAGAGCCGTATATAGAGACGGTTCTGATTCACCGTATATTAGAACGCCCCCATCTATCATTATTGAAGAGTTTCTCAGGGGCGGCGACGGAAGGATCGGGTAGTGCGGATAATAGTAGTGCATGGAAATAAGCACACGTTGGGGAACATGGGAGCACCAAATATGTTGTAATAACATATCCAGTAGCAAGATGAAAATTGTGTTCATATCTTCCACGATAATATTATAGGTACCATGATATTGTCGGTCTGGGTCCTCCTTTGCTTTACACAATGAAACGGGCACACAGAGAAATAAACACAAGATAACTCAAGTTTTTGTGATTCACTCCCTAATTACCGTGTAACTTCAGAATTATGAATGAAATATAATAAACAGTATTGATGCACAGTTTAACCGGAAAAGTATATCTGAAGTCGAACAGAACTTAAAGTTATTTGTTTTTAACAAGTGCATTGAAACTATAATAGCTTACTACATGAATATCAAAAGAGACACAAACATAAGTAACACATCTCTAAATATATTGTTCTAATAGACAATGTAATGCTTTGCTGAGGATTATATGAATCAGTTGAATTCTACACGAAAAAAACAACACGAGGGCTATCAAGTTTACTGCTCAAACACAGTCGACTTTCTTTGACACTCAATAGCGGCGAAAAAAATTTTTTTTTCTGGAGGGCTACCAAATTTGAAGAATTGTAAATTTGATTTGCCAAATCCCTAAACCCCATCTGAAACTTTCAAAAAACGGCCTTCTCTGCATAACACGTATTCATTTGTGATATAAAAACTGGCACATGTAATTTACCAAAAGGTTAAAATATGACTTTTCAGTTTGTCACAAGAATGAAGGGGATAGTGAACACACATCCCCCCTGTAACCCCGATACAATCCCTGCCCCTTTGTGACCAAATGTCAAACAGTTTGGGTTTGTGATCATACCCAAATGACAAATGTCTGTTGTTTCATTTGATGAAAATATGATTACATGATCCCAGTACAATATATAACATAATAATTAATTATCAAAAGTAAATATATACAGAAAATGGAAGTTATTGCCGTTAAGTCAAATGCAATATTTGAGAAAAAAATGACGGAAAAGCTTAAAACACAGTATAGCATAAGAGAGCTGTCGGACAATCGAGAATCCAAACAGCTAATTAATATATACAGAAAATGAGACTAATTTTCCTTTGATTCAAATGGAGGAACGGAAGACCTTAAAACTCAGTGTCATAAGAGAACTGTTTCGGACAATCGACAGAACAACAGACGGATGGATATAATTCATATGTTGTTAAGAATGCTTTAATATTCATCCGCCGATTGAAACTTTCTTGGTAATTCTTGTACATAAAATGAAAATAGAAACAGAGGGTTGTTGCCGGGCCCGTGGTCAATAAGGGGGCCAGGAAAGTATGGTAAAAAGAATAATGATTTCCGTTACATAATATACATATGGAAATATGAAAACTTCAAAAAGAGGCCAACGGGTTACGGTCCCGGGCCCGTCCGCGCCCTGGAAGCCAGTAAACGTGATCTGTACATGAATATTCTCTATGACTATGAATAAAAATTTGAAATTTGAAATTAACTCGGAATATTGAATGGACTAAAATTGAAAATTTTGGAGCGATAGATTTAAAACTGGTAGTTATAAACTTACACCATCCCCTCAGTGTTTGTTGTTCATTAAATGTCAAACTTTAATTGTTTCTTAAAGTATCCGAGTGCATATGTATGTTTTACAATCCAGATACGTTATTATTTCAGTATATTTTATGTATTTATTATCGCATTTCTTAAAGCAGTGTATTTGTGTTTCGTCTCACTGTTGACATAGGGTAAATATTTATATTGGGGTTAACAAAGTTTAGATATATCTTTCGTGATTCTTCCTTGTCGTGATAATTTTATGGAAATCGAACAAGAAAACTTCAATAAAATTAACAGGTATTTTGAAAAGAATGTTCGTAAGCAAAGAATGTACTGTTTCGTGCTGGAAACTAACGGAATTTATGCTGATGTTTGCTTTATATTGTACCTCAACATGTTAATCAAAACTGAAATTGTGTGAGCCCTAAAATATGTAATTTCCAGCTGTGATTGTATTTATACTATGTACACTTTATGGCTGAAGTAAATTAATCGCGTTCCCATCTTTTGATATTATATTTTACAGCTATGACTTCGTGTCTACTATGTATAATTTATGACTGATCTACTTCGGATTCATCATCTGATGAGCTTTCAGATTCATCATCCGAGGGACTATGAGAACTTGCAGAATCTGCTTCTGTGCTCTCCTTGGAATCTGAATCATCCTCTTCATCTGCAACAAGCTTCTGTTCGTCATTATCGTCCTTAGTGTTTTGGTTTTGACTGGTTCTCATCTCCGTCTTTAATTGTTTATCATCGATTAAGCTTTGTAAAGCTTCTTCTTTTGTAATATTTAACCAGCTGTTAGGAAACTCTATATCACAGACATGAGAGTACATCTTACTAAAATCTACAAATATCCATTGCCAAAATAGTTTACCAGGATCATTTGTAGAAGGAAGAATATCCCAGTCTGGGCAATATTGTTTGTAATCTTTACAATGGAATACTTTTCCAGTTATCGTACACATTGCATCAGGAAGTAGGATGGATGAAGAGCAATCCTCTAATACCAGCCTATTAGTACCAGGGTATCTTTCTCCTGCCATGCCTCTAGGACGATGTAAATGAGAAGAATGTATTTTATGACTCTTCATAATATTATCACAGAACATACCACACATTGGACAGGTGTTCTTACAAACATTCGATAGTCCTGCTGCTATTTTCAAGGATGAGTGGTCTAATTCAGGACAGTCGTCTTCCTCTTTTAAGCTCTTTTAAAAGACGAGAGACTTCCAGAGGACGAGGATTATCATATATGTCGTTTGTACGTCGCACTGACGAGTCTATATCAAATGTCTCTAAAAGACGATCGATCCAGTCTTGATATGAGTCATTGCGATCTAAATTGTTCTCCATTTTGTTCAGACCGTCGCGGACCGTTACACGTAATCTACCACATTCGTTCTTTTCTGTATCATCACTGTCTGTTTGTAAGTACTCGCAGTAGTCATAAGACCATGCCATGATGTTACACATATTATCATAAATTAAATCACATCCCCATTCATGCTCAAACACGTCTCGACGTTCGTATTCTAAGACGTCCCAAGGTAAACGCAATCGTTTAGTAAGTTCACTGTAATCAAAATTCTTTATAAAATGTTCATACTTTTTCTGTAATTCTCTTCTAATGTAGTAATAAAGGACCTCTGATATGTTGTATTTTCCGTTACTTTGCTCAATAAAACTACCAAAGGTTTTTCTTACTATATCATCTTCCCGGTCACAAAAATTACTGTTATTATCATCACTCACCTCTGTATACTGAAAAACCTCATTAAATGCCCTACCACAAAAGTGCATAAGTCCTTTTGCAATTAAACTATTTGGTAGTTTTATGTCACCTTCTGTCTTTTTCGAAAGATTTTGTAGTGTTTTTCGCACTAGCAATTGAAAAATATTTCTATCAAAATGCTTTCTCTTTTGACCCTTGAGCTCATCTATCGATGATTTAATAGATGTTATCATGATATTGACAGCTCTCTGTTTTTCATTTTGAATTATTTCATTTTCCGGCGTTTCGCTTTCTCTTTTGCTAAGGCCTTTCTCTTCTTTGCGAGTAGTAGCTCTATTTTTAATCCAAGCCTTGACCTGCTTATCGTTGATGTACTTAAAACAATCTGATAACTCTATGTGTTTTTCTATTCCTCCTTCCTTTGATAATAAATTATGAATGTCGCTCCCTATAGCCATATCCCATGTCATTCTTAACAATAACTTATCACATAACGTTTTAATATCAGACTACGATATTTGGATTTTTGTGATACCACTCTCTTGTTTGATTTCTTTCGTCCATTGATTCCACAATTCATCCAGCACATCCACACGTGCACATCGTTCTTCATCTGATGTATTTGCATGCAGTGATTCTTCAGCAACTACCGTTGTACTTGCTTCTTTTTTGACGTCAGTAATCATTCTCATCAACCATTTTCTTCCCAGATTTGGCAAATTATGTTCAAGTTTCTTAATCTCGTATTCTTCCGTTATCCTTTGTTGTGCCTGTTGTCTTGCATCTTTCACTGCAATATGAACATCCTCCAGGAATCCTTGTTTATGTCTAGAAATCATGCTCTTGCGAGGATGTTCTAAAACGTACTTTTCTACTAAGTCTCTCAGTAGTTCGCTTTGCCTTTCCACTCCATCTTCTAAAGGTGTTATCAATGACTCAACACTGTCACCCTTTTCCACTGCAGATTCTACGCCTCCAACACAGTCATTAGTTTTATCCATTAATGCTTGTCTCATTTGCACTATCGATTCATTATAATAGAGGCAAAACTGATTGAAATCTACAGCTCTGACACTGTCCTTAAAGTTAAAGACAAAGTTTTCCTCTTTAACGGCGCTCCATACATCTCTCACGCGATCTGTAAATGTAGATAAGGTTAAATCTGGAGTGATCATTTTACTTCTGACATCTTGTAAGAGTCCTCGTTTTATATTGATAACTTTCTCTCCATACATATGATTTGGGGGCGCCATTCCTCCGGTCCATAGGCTGGGCACGTACTGCAAATCTTCGTCAAATTTTAAATCTACAACGTCGGAAAACTCCTTTTAACGACCCTCCAAGCCTTCCTCTTCTGCAGCAAACTTTGTCGCCTCATTGAGTGTTTCTTTAATTTTGTCCGCACTTCCTTTATTTCTGTCTGCTGCTGTTAGATCAGATACTCGTTGTTGAACTATTTTACATCTGCATTCTATATCAACCTCCTTCATCCGCATCAGCGCATGCGCAGCTATTTGTAAAATACCGGCCACGTCCGGACCGATGTTTTCACCACTTATGTTAAAAATCGTTACGTTAGCAATACTCAGTGCGAACGTGACCAGTTCATTATCATACCTATGGTCATCGTGGTCAATAGCCTTTATTCCTTCAGTGTCAACGATAATGAAATACTTGAAACCCAACTCTTTTGCGAGGTTTTCTTCAATTTTGAGAAATCGAGCGAATAGACCACGTGTACAACGTCCTGCCCGAACAGGAAACCGTAAACCAAACATACTGTTAAGGAGGGTAGATTTACCACTACTCTGGACACCAACGACACTAATTACAAGAACCCTTGGGTCGTGTAAATGTTCTGTCATTTTGTCAAGAACCGCGGTAATCCACGTTATTGGTACAAACCCAGTGTCACCATCCATCAATTCAAATGGATGCATCTGTAAAGCTAAACTCATAGCTATCGACGGAAACAAAGGTATATTAGCCGTTTCCTTAGAAAGGGCATGTTTGTCATAAATATCCATGTATGCCTCGTACAGTTGACCCATCTCTCTTAGAAAATGTTCACTTCCTAAATTTCCACATCCGATTTTCTTCAATACAACATCGTTAGTTTTATCGTCAATGTTCTGGTTTGTCGAATGAGACGCATCTTTATTCTCACAACTTGTAACTGCTTCTTGTAGGTCTGACCAATTTACTTCTTCAGAGTCTTTGTATTCTGCATTAGAGATTATTGTCATAGTTTTAGTTGTATCTTCACTTACTAATTCTTGTATCTTGTCATAAAGAAAACAAAATATGTACTGAGAACGAGCGAAGTTGTTTTCTGTGTCCTTTATACCATTGTAAAATATTTTCATCGTCTGTGAAAAGTGATTTTGAAGTTGTGATTCTCTTTTGTTTTTCTTTCCTGTATTAGTCTTTTCTCTGTGTTTTTCAAAAGACCAATCTTCCCTAATATTATCTGAATCAAATCGAGTTCTATCTAATTGCACCCACTCATGCCATGATTCTTGTAGCGGAAAACATTTCTTCTTGAATTCTAGACAGCTTTTGAACGGAATACTCTGGAATATATCTTTGATGAGCTTCCTTGCATTTTGGTTCTCATTTTTCTCGTCATCAAAATCTATATCGCTGTCTGAAATTTTAGTTACATTTTCTAGTGTACCGCAAGCTTTACCTCGCTGGTAGCATTGACTTACAAATTCACATAATTTTTGTTCAAGGCAGTTTATTTGGATTTCCCCCACAAGTATCGATTGACTATTTAACAGGGGTCTCATATCCGGGATATTCGTCTCCTTTCTAGCTACTTCGATGAACAGAGATTTGGTTGACGCGCTTTTAATATTTCTAACGTACTCTTCAGAATCTGCCTTGTTTACTTCTGAAACAAATGTTATGGTCAAGTCTGCTGTTTTGCAACAAAACTCTGTTTGGATCGGGAAAGCTCTACAATCTCCTCTTAAATTTAGAAATGTTGTTACATTCTTGATTGTGTCTTTCTCTGTGCCTTTCCGAGGAAGAAACCAAATGCTCTCAACAGTTCCTAGTGAATATTTTGGCTTCACTTTGTCACTTTCGCTATTTAAGAAAAAATGATGTAAATCATATCCTTGACACAAGGACAACATGCGATTAAATATTTGTGACTTAGAGATATACACATCGCCAATTCGCAAAATGGCCACAGTAAATGTTGGTTGCGTAATAATGGATTTTTCTAGGGAGAATGGATCATCTTGTCCTTGCCATTTTTTGACGATTCTACGGCAAGCCCAACGAAGTATTTCAGGTTTCTTTTCTCTTACCCCTTGGAGGAGGAAAGGCACTGCCAACTGGCAGGATGATAGTTTCTCCAAAATATCTTGTCTGAGAAAATCATCAGAACAATGGAGAAGACTAAAAATGAAATCGCGCATACTGATATTTTCTGGAAGAAGATTCTGAGATAAAACAATCCTGTGGTCTAGTGAAGTGATTTTCTGCCAGAATGTGTGCATTAAACTGGTGTTAGTACTACAATCACGTACAATAAGAAACTCTTGCAGAGTAAGTTTGTTATAATGTTTACCAACCAAACCGATGCATTCTAGTAAATCTTCGAATGTTTTTGGTAGGTCGTCTTCCTCTTCATCATTCGAAGATTCTGGTTCACTTGGAAAATCATGGTCGCTGTCAGCTATATAGGCAATTGAAAAGAACGAAAAAGTTATGAAACAATAATTTATATTTTAATCATGCAGGTATACATAGATATTGGCTATGCTCAAATTCAGTTCAATTTTACGGATTTAGAGCTGTTAATTTTAGCAGAAGCGAAACCAGAGATGGGGAGAGGTCAGAGGAGGGTGAAGGTGTTTCAACTTGACTGTTGCTATTAATAAATACAAGACAGTTGGATATGAGTTAGCTGCGTACACCTATACCCACACGTAATATTAGGTAGTTGTAATTGTTTTATATCGTTAATATGTAAAAGGACGTAGCTTCTAAGAGCATTGGGAAACGTGCCTACTCCCATCTCCCAAACTTCTGCCAAATTTCTTACATTTTACAACTCACGCACGCAAAGTCTTATTAAGAATATTGGTAAACTTACGAAGATGGTAGTACCATTTCGCATGTACACCCTCTTAAGGACCTCTTGATGACCTCCTGTTACAAACCTCCACAGAACAGACATCAGAAAACCACCTCCACCTATCCCAATTCATAACAGTCGTCATGTCATGACATGCCGTATTAGTACAACCTTTAATTCCCTGACTTTTAAATTGAGAACTAACTTTGGATTTTCCCCCTTACACCACAAAGAATAGCTACGCCCCTGCAGCTAAGTATCCGTAAAATTAAAATGTCACGTAAACTGATAGTTCTCTTCAAATAGTCAGAATATGCAAAGTTTATTTCTGAAGGCATTTACTTTAAATTCTGTTTTTAGTTTCGTGTTACGGCGGAGAGTGATATCCAATAATTGAAACGTTCGGGATTCTAAAATTGTATCGAGTTACCAATCCCCACCCCGCATTACAACACCATATTGAACCATTACGCGGGGTTTTATTGCTTTCGAAGCGATATTTTAGTGGTAATCGAGTCGGTTAATTTCTATGAGGATAATAGCTTATTCTAGTCACTTTTGAAGTTAGTGATTCGAGGCAATTCGAGGCAAAAAGATAATGTGCTGAACATGTTTTCGTTACCTTTCCCGTATGCAAAATTGCATACAATGTTAGCTGCATCACGATTGTGGACCTTCATCAGAGCAGCTTCCAGCCATGACAGATCATTCTCTGTAAATAACCCGTTGTTTCCAATTTTTGCCAAAACTTTTGGTTGTACACCCGTGTTTTCAAACCTGAAATTCTCATCCTCATGTTTTGCTATATCAACTAATTTCTCCAGATCTTCTGTGCCAAGTTCAGCTTCAACTTCAGTTAGCATATTCAAATATCGAGAACCTGTAAATAAGAAAAACGTTCTATCAATCGCCAAATAGCTCAAAATAGGGATCAAATATGATTTACCAACCCCGTTATATAATTTTTAATTTTCATCTGCCATAGAATGATATTAATTTGTTATAGTATGTTGATCGTAGAGTTGATAATTACTCAATTTTGGCAAGGTCCGGCAACTAAAAGCGACTGGTTGCGTATATGTAAAGTCTATACTATCAGGGAAATATTCGTGATCTTAAAATTATGTTCTTAATGGTTGATAACTCGAGACTGTTACCTTCAAAAGAAATATCGTCACTTTACCTGGTTGACTTAAAAAAAATATATCATGGGTAGTGGATTAAGCTATATTAATTTGTGAGCAGAAACCAATTGTAAATTACTCAACATCATATCTACATAGAAAGAGATAATCACAGAGTTTAGGGAACATTCTAGTAGTAAAATATCCAATTACGTTAACAAAGGCAAGCTCGAATACTTTATAGTGTAGTTAGTTAAGCAAACCGACGTCAACAAGCAGTGAGAAAAACAAGTGAGGAGATTCATGACATATGTTGGTACGGGACCTTAATAAAGGAATAAAGAAAAGAAATAAAAACACAACAGTGATTGAACCTTAGCGTAAACCACAATGTTATATGCATCCGATTATAAATGTTTCAATAGCATACTGTTCCCTTCGTGAAACGTCTTTCGACGCTTCGCAGGTTGACTTCCACTCGGTTCTTCTGCATCCATCTTCCCTTCACGGATTGTGTAGATTACTCCAGTGTAGCGTCAACTGCAGAGGGAAGATTGTTTCACGTTAGGACATGCTATTACACTGCCAAACCCGAATATCAACACTACATAGTGTTAGTACCCATGAACGCATTGGGTGCCAAAATAATCATTAACGTCTTAAAATTGTAAACTATGCATTTATTGGTTGACATTTTGTAAAAGTCATGAACGAGTATTAAACTATACCAAACTGTCACAGATTGAACAATAAGAGTTGGAAGAGAATATGGTCACCATTTCATTTATTAAATAGTTATTTATATAGCTCTTGAGTAAACCAGATTACGTGTTCAATATTTCTTTGAGTCGACTCCACAGTTCCTATTAGCTTATGTATTACATAAAGACGTTATGACGAACTGGCAAATTGACAAAACAATCATTGCACAACTTTTTGTTCACAGATGTGACTCCATACGTCCGGTGATGTACAACTAAAACAACTGAAAAATAATGAGGTCGCACTATTCAGTGGCGCTCACATTTGGAACAAAACAAAATCCAATTAGGCCTACATGTTTTCCTTTTTCAATTGGACGTTGCTAATACGCACTGTATAGCAGCTAAACATCATACCCCGCAAAGCAATCATCCGTTACACAGTATTACGAAAACAAAATGGCGCATCTGAGGTCTCATGACTAATACCAAAATGAAATTTTCTCTTTGTCCCGAAGTTTAACTACCATAACGTAATTTTAAAGGCTTCAATATTTCTTTTCCAAGTTTCGATATTTCAATATTCGTAACCTGCGTCCACGTACGTTTATGGAAACTTCCACATATTAATGGATCTTTTCTCGGTTTGATTACACGTCATACCTTCCTTACAGTCATATCAACGGATCAGTTTCATATGATCGAAAGATATTAAAACTAAACACGGCACTTCCAGAAAAGAATATCCAGTTAAATTCACCACGATATTATTATACCTATGCGATGGACAGTGATATTTCTTCCGTCGGATTTTGTAAGCAATACCTTATAATATCACCATTGGTTCGATAGTCATTAAGCATGCTGATTTAAAATCACCTTAATGCAAGGGATATTGAACAGTCCATGATATAACTTACTTATGTGTGTGTGCAGTTATACATGTGTAAGCTGTTTGTAATACGTGAGTAGAATGTAGCTTTAATTTATTGTTCAAAGTTCATATTTACCCAGCGAAATTTCGCAAGTTCAAAACGCAAGAGTAAACATATACATAGACACGGTTCATCAAATATTATTTGTCACATTGCAACGAACCAGCTATTGAATAATTTAATGGACGAAAAAGTCTGTAAAAATGGGTCTACTAACGTCCAAATTGTACTTAAAGCGTTATGGCCATCTCTACTATACATTGAATTATTGTTTTGCCTGCGTAATAAAAGCTGCAGCACTGATCATTCTTACTCGGCTGACAATTAAAGGCAGCCAAACCTATTCAAAATGGTATGTTTGTTTTTAAAACTCTACATGGAAATGCGCCGACCCACACGTGGGTGAACTGTTGACTTGACGCTACTGTGGGCACATTCTTCGCTCGAAAGCCCCGTCACTGCACTAACCATGTGTATACATCAGAGGTTTATCATGATAGGGCATTTCATATTTGTGCACCACGTCTATGGAACGGCCTGCCCGTACTTTTTCTTTTACTACCGTCAGATTGTTGTAACTCACAACTTAAAACTCATCTTTGATCACGTCATTTAATGACTGATGTAGTTTTTGGTCTTTAATTTGTTTATATTATTTTAAATAATTTTATTGGTTGATATTTCTTTCCTTTCTTGACTTTGATTACTTTACTCTAATGTATCTTATCGTTTATTTTTTAAATGAATAAATATGTTTATTATTAGTTATTTTTACTATTGTTAATTATAATTGTTCTTCGTTGGCGTTACAATCATATTACTTATTTACTTGGTTGGCTCATTGTGATAGAAACCTTCCCGTTTCTTTAATCAGAGTTTATCGAGTTCCTTTATTTCGTGTATTGTAGCACGTTGTCAGACAATTTAAGAATTCTCCACAGATTTAAGTAAAGTGTTCGTAATTTAGATGACGGCACCGGCAATCTCACTTTGGGATTGTATTTGGATGCTATTTTGTCACTACGGGTTTCTTACTGTAAAGTATTGCTTTAAGAACACGAAGACATATTTCCGTTAACAATTTGTTTTGAAGAGCTAAATTAATGTTATCAAATTTGGATAGGCTAAAGTATAATGGTCACACCATGAAATAAAACTGGTATTGGTCCATGAACAGAAGCAACAACAGTTTTATGAGATGACAGCTTGGAATGATTGAAATACATTTACTGGTGTCAGTTTTAAGATCATATAAATACATTTTGCAAAAATAAACAGCATGTTAAAAATTCTGAGAACCTATTGGTATTTGACCAGGACTAATGACAACGTGTGACATCATTTGCTGTTTTCGAAAATGTAATTAATATTACTTCATAACGGTTATCCTTGGTAAAATTGTATCATGGAAACATGATCAATGAGTCTTAGAAAGGATGTACTTTAATGGTCAAGCATGAGTGATGCTTTATGTTGGAAATGTTAGAAAATTGTGAAATTTTTAGTTCTTTGCCTCGCTTGGGAACCACAAAGTGCTTGTTGAGGCCGTAATTATTTCAAAATCCTTACTATGGCTTTATTACACTATTTCGCAATTCGTATCGTAATGATCGATTTTCAGGCAACAGCTTTCCATTAGAGAGCTCAGAAGGCATTGAAGATGGTAACAAGCAAAAGTCATACTTTTCAAACTTTAACATTGATTTTAAGAAATAGTAGTACCTGTTTATTCATTTTCATTAAAAAAAACTTTATTTTTGTCACTTTTGAAATAAACAAGAAAAGAATGCATACAAAATAGTGATTTTAAAGAGACTGAGATGTGCCCACAGGAAGCTTGAAGAAGCTTATAAACGTGAACACCCCTTTACAAAATAAAAATGTGTCAAAATATGAAACAATAAAACGAGAGAGAGAATGTGAGAAAAGGGGATCACAACTATTTAAGATGAAAAGGCTAAAACAGAACCAAGAAACCGCTGGTTGGTATTAAGATTATGTCTCAAGGCCCTTTAGTATTAATTGAAAGACATTTAATAACCTTACTGGGGAGTGAATCCCAGAGTTAAGGTGCTTGGACACGAACACTTTGTTGCAAAAAAGTGAGTCTAAAACGTGGAATCGATATACAATTACATGTATACGGGTAGGATACGAATGCGTGTCAGTACATACATTACAGAAACTATTAACATGGAAAAGAAGAGTAGCTAGTATCAGTTTTAAATAAACACACTAGTGTGGTGACGATTTATATGAAAAACTGAAAGGGTGTTCATTTGAACTAAAACAAACCATAGTTGGATGATGAATATATTCTTTACTGAAAACAGAACGAAATGCCCCTTTTTGGAGGATAAAAGATAGGTTGGATTTTAGAAGCACATGTACTGCCCTAAATAATATTAAAATACGATATGCAAGGTAAAATAAGAGTGTTGTAAAGAAAAATAAGAATATTCCCAGGTATCAGGTAAATAAGGCGATTTATAATTCCAACACCATTTGAAATTTTAATGGAGATATACCGAATGCGATCTTTCCAAGAGAGATGTGTGTCAATGTAAACTTCAAGGAACTTGTTAGAGATTTCAATTTGAACAACCCTACGAAACGTATTATATTTATTTCATGATACTCAAATGATGCTAAATAAATGTACTTAACAATTTATCTTAATTTCTCCTTAAGCCGATAATGATTGGTTAATTTTAAAAAGGTTTGTGGTCGTATGAATACGTCACAAACAGACCATGATTTTAATTTATTTAATTGATCAATTTCATTTCCATAACTAGCAAAGTGTGAACATGTTGATACTGATTAAACACACATATATACATTTTCAAGTATTTGTTAAGACAAATTTGTCTCAAGAATTTTAACAGTATACCCATTTGAATGTAACTCACCGAGAATTGAATCCTCATAGGCACAGCTGATTCCAAATATTCCAAAATTTGGAGGTTTACTTCAATAGTAGCAAGTAAAACTTAGCATAGTTTAAAATGAAAGGCGAAAGTGAACAAAGGAAAGCTTCGAAATATCAAAATATAGACTTCTTTTAATATTCCTTGTATTCCTTATTTGACATACCTGATAAAGACTTACAAAACTTAGTACTTCCTATTAAATTCTGCAAAACATTTTAAACCGTGTTTAGAAAAGGCCACGTAGACTTATTATACAACAACGTGTGCCCCAGTTTCATTGTAAGTCGTATGCCAGTACTTCCTCAACTTTACATTTATCCTTCTAACTCAGGTCATATGAACGTATCTGTAGGTAACCGCATAGCATAATTTCACCTACTCAAAGGTCCATTAATTACGAGATTTCAATTTGTATCCTTTTAATCCAGTTTGGTACCGATATACTATCTTAGTATACAATAGAAAGTGTCACCCATACTCAAGTTTTAACTAGCATTTTACTACCACATTAAAAGTAATTAACCACATTGAAATCTTTAGCGGTCTATTTTACTCAGAGGGTGTGAATAATTTCGAGGATCAGAGCTTCTATAGAAAATTATTTTACAAAACTTCTACCGATATTTTAGCGTGTAAACATTTTGGGCGAATACTGAAGGTCTTTAGGAGTGGCTGATAATGAAAAAAATTGATAAACGCACGCCGGAATATGTGTAACTCTACGTAATAATTGCACTACATTATAATGATAGTAAAGATCGTGCGTTCATCAACTCCCAATATGGTTAATTAAATGAAGCTCCTCCATGAAATGTTGACCGTCCTTTTGTCTTCAGATATTTGTCTTGCTCTAAGCTATCAAGCGCATCTTGCTCGCTTATATGATACCAACTTTGAGGTATATCAGCAGGTTTGCAGTCAAAAGTGAGCGCGATCCAGTCGTTTTGAGTAGCAAATAGCCATTGCCAAAAGCGCTTACCGAAGTCACCGTTCGTCGGGCGAATGTCCCAATTTGGGAAACGCCGTTTGTACATTGCGCAAGGAAGTGTTTCATTGCCGACTGTAAATGTGGCATTTCGTAGGAGTAATGAAGAGTTACAATCCTCCAATACAAGTTTCGATGTCTCTGAATAAGCTTCCCCTTTCATCCCCCTGGGGCGATGAAGGAAGGAAGAATGAACCGAGTGGCTCTCCATAATATTATCGCATGGGCTCCCACACATAGGGCACACCTCATCACACAGATTCGATAAGCCAGTTTCGGTCTTAAAAGAAGAGAAGCTGTACTGAAAATCATCATACACCCCTACTTCGTTAAACTTTTTTCTAAAGTACTTTTCTAAGCATTTTTTCAAAATGGTAGAAACTAATGAAAATTCTGCTCCAACATAAATAGACTCGATTTCTTTCTCAAACGGTCCAAGTTCGTCAAAACAATTCTGCAATTCGTTGACCCACTCTTGAAACGTCGTCTCTGAAGATACTCGTTGGTCGACAATTTGTATCTTTCGTAATCGACTGTCTGATATTTCCTTTTGCCTGGTACGGATATCTTTGTCAATCCTCTTGCAGCATTTCTCCCACTCTCGTTGTAAGTAATTCTCAGCCTGCTGCTTCATTGATTGTCGATACCAATCATCAGCATACAAGAAGTGGTACAAGCTATCCACGCGTGATGACCACCCCTGATCACGTACCACAGACTGCTTTAGCAAGTCCCAAGGCAGTTGCAGTTTTCTGGTGTAATTAGCATATTGAATATTATTCAGCACATACTTCTTCAAGTGCTCGATTTCCATATCTATATCTTTTCTTAGATAGTAGAAGATGTAATCTGCAGCACGGTTGTTAACATTAGTTTGACCATAGAAATCAATAAAGTGATCCTGTATCATATAGTATTCTTCACTAAATATTTCACTGAATTCATCTTCATTTTCCTCACTGTCCCTATAAACCTCTTCAAACGCTCGTCCGCATAAATGCAAAAGTGCTTTTGCGATGAGGAGATGAGGAAGCTTATATCTGTTACGTTGAGACGATAATTCCATTAGAGTTTTCCGAACCACCAACTGAAATATATTTGTGTCAAAATATTTACCCCTCTGATTTTGAAGTTCACTTATTTGAAGGTCGATCACCTGCTTTACGTATGTACTGGCCTGTTCTGTTTCATTTCGAATGATGCCATCTTCTCCTTCCTCATCTATGTGACCGGCTCTTTGTGGCTCGCTCATACGTTTATGCCGGATCCACGCCTTTACATATTTTACGTGAATGTACTTAGCAAATTCAGATAGTTCAACATGCTTCTCTATGCCCCCTTCTTGGGATATTAGGTTTTGGATTTCATTTCCAACTGCCATATCCCTCGTCATCCGTAGGAGTAACTTTTCGGACAATGATTTCAAACAGGATGTTGTTTTTTGTTTCCGAGTTAAACTGCCTTCTTGCATGAGATTGGCAATCCATATTCTCCAATTGTCTTTAAAATGCTGTTTTAAAGCGTCTTTATCTTTACCCTGATCACCTGTAGCTTGTAGCATTTTAGTGGCCATAACTTTAGCTTCCATTAACATCTTTGGAAGATACTTCCTTTGAAGGCTTGGTAAGTTAAATCTTAGTTTTCTGATCTCGTATTCTTCTGAAAGTCTCATAATCGCTTGGTTTTTTGCTTCTTTTAGTCCAATCGATATATCGTCGCGGAAGCCCTGGTTGTGTTTCATCATGATATTCTTACGAGGATGGCTTTCAATGTATTCCCGCACCTTCCGGTTTAAAGTTTGTCTCTCATTTTCAACTTCTTCGCTTAATGAATCTCTCAAATAATCGATATCAGGATCTACACCGCTTCCAAAACTCGATTCAACTTCTGAAATGCAACTTTTTGTTTTTACCATTATTGCATTCCTCATGTCAACCACCCACCCGTTGTATTCAAGGCAAAATTTGTTAAAGTCAACCGCTCTAACACTATCTTGAAAGTTGAAAACGAAATCCTCTGCCTTAACTGCTTTCCAAACATCTCGTACGCGCTCCGTGAATGTTGCCATTGTTAATTCAGGTGTTATGATCTTATTTTGGATATCCTGGAAGAGCCCGTTCTTTATTTTGATCACCTTTTCGCTATACATGTGATTTGGTGGCGACATTCCCCCCTTCCAAAGACAGGGTATATACTGCAAGTCCTCATCGAGCTTCAGTTCTACAACGTCCGAGAATTTCTCATACCTCCCCTCTAATCCTTCCGCTTCCGCAGCAATTTTCGTAGCCGCGTCGAGGGTCTGTTTGATTCTTAAGGTACTCACTTTATTTCTGTCTGCAGCGGTCAAATCAGCTACGCGCTGTTGAACTATTTTGCATTTGCATTCTAAATCAACTTCCTTCATCCGCATCAGAGCATGTGCTGCTATTTGGAGTATGTCTGTCATTTCACTGTCAATGTTTTCTCCTTCTATATTGAAAATTGTTACGTTAGCAATACTAAAAGCAAACGTGACAAGTTCATTATCGAATCTTCGATTGTCATGATCAATGGATCGTATGCCCTCAGTATCGACGACGATCAAGTAACTGAACCCTAGCGTTTCCGCTAATTTTTCTTCAATTGGGAGAAATCTTAAGAAAAGACCCCTCGTGCATCGTCCGGCTCGAACTGGGAAACGCAGACCAAACATACTATTGAGAAGTGTAGACTTACCACTGCTCTGAACACCAACCACACTTATTACTAACACCTTCGGATCATTTAGTTTGAGACTCAATTGATCTAAAACAGCAGTGACCCATGTAAGTGGCACACGGCCAGTGTCGCCGTCCATTAGTTCTAACGAATGCATCTCCATTACCAAACTAGCGGCAATTGAAGGGAACAAAGCAATATTTTTTGATTGGTGTTTTTTCTCAGAAAGCTCTTCATATGCTTCGAATAATTGCCCAATTTCTCTCATGAAGTGTTCAAATCCAAGATTGTTATCTCGACACTTTTTCAACAGCAACTTACGTTCTTGCCTCATATTTTCACACGTTCGAACAGAGCGACCTTTTTCACCGTCTTTGTCAACCACATCATCAACAGACACAGCTGAAGATTCTTCCTTTAGGCTTTCTTTTTGGCTTAATTCTTCTTCAAGTTTTAGAATGGTTTTCATGCCATCTAATATCGTGTCACTTACTGTTTGGTATATTTTGTCATTTAGGAAGCCAAGGAAATATTGCAAATAATCATGATTATTCTTTTCTCTCTCGATTGTACTGTGATACAGCTTCATAGTGTTTGAAAGCTGAGCTTCCAGCTGAATTTTCCTTTGCTTTGTTTTGGCCTGTATTATTTTTTCTCGTTGCAGTTCGAAAGACTCATCATCATCGTTCTCTGATTCAAAATGGGCTTTATCCAGCTCAACCCATTCGCGCCAAGATTCTTGCAACGGAAAACTCTTTTGTTTAAATTCTAAGACATCCTTGTATTCAACACTTCCAAAGATGTCCTTAACAAAGGTGTGAGCCTTATTACATTCTTTTTTGTCCTCGTCGACATCTAAGTACGTGCTGCATTTGTCTGCTATTTGCTCAATACTCAACAGAGTTTCAGTTTGCCTATTTCTATTGCATGAATCCGCTATGATTTCGCAAACCATTCGGCTGATGGTGTCGACCTGAATAGTTTTGACAAAAATCCAGTTATCCTTTTTCGTAGGTAGAGAAGATCTTTCTGATCCATTGGTATTCCTTTTCTCTTTGACTGCAATAAATAGCGTCTTGGAAGAAATCTTTTTCAATTCTCTGATTGTGTTGACGTATTCGCTACGCTTTTCTGTCGCAATTATTGCAATGGTTAAATTGGCAGACATGCAAGCAAATTTACGTTGTACAGGAAAATCCCTACAATCACCACGTAGGTTGAAAAAAGTAGTGACATTCTTAAATATTTCTCCGTCGTTACCTACCATTGGAAGGAACCAAGCACTTTCGATCGATCCATGCGAAAAACGTGGTTCTAACTTGTCATTATCTTTATTTAAAAAGAATGGATGTAACCCATAGCCTTGGCTATAACCTAGCATATAGTTTAGTAATTTCGATTTTGACATCCGTACATTACCGATTCTCAATACGGATACAGTGTAGGTTGGATATGCTACAATTGGTTGTTCAAGAGCAAATGCATCTCCCTCACCTTTCCATTTTTTAACTATTCTTCGGCATGCCCAAAGTAATAGTTGGGGATTTTTGTCTTTGACCCCTCGGAGAACTAGAGGTACTGCCAACTGGCAGGCTGATAGCTTTTCTATAATATCTTGTTTGAGAAACTCGTCCGCGCAGTGAAAAATGCTAAAAATGAAGTCACGCATAGAAATATCACTCGGTACAAGATGTTGGGGTAACACAGCTCGATAATCTAAAGAAGTAATTTTCTGCCAAAAAGATGTAACATAGTCTAGAGAGGTATGACCATTTCTTACTTTGAGGAAATCTTCTAAAGTCAGTATACCATCATTTAAATTACTTATTCCTATCTTATGAAGAAAATCGTCATAAGGATCGTTCATATCTGTTCTTTCGTTTCCTACATTCGATGTTGTCCCGGGATAAATGCCACCTTTTTCGGCTGGAAGAAATAGAAATATTTGTGATGTGTCTTATTTATTTGCATTTTCATAATAATTTAAACATGTGGTCTTACACGATTGAAATAATGCATGGAAAAAGTTTACTTTCTGTGAAAAACTGTCTGGAGATTCCCTAAAACTTTTTCTTGCAAAGTTATGTTTTGAATTTTTTTAAATATAAATATATAGTGTTCTCGCTTGATAATTTCCAAGTCTTTGTTTAAGGTTGATTGGTTAAGTCCAATACAACTGAATTCAAAGAGGAGGTGTAAACAATTTGAGAAATGTGGATCATTTTGAATTACCTAACTCTTCGACTTCTTTTGTAGTCTTCAATCGTTTATGTGTTGATAGGGATGCAACCATTTGTTCTTCTTCAACAAACCTTTTGGTAGGAGCTCGTACAATGTTCCAGTTCCTACAAAGAATGATACAAAGTTGTACACCACCGTTTGTAAGTAAGATACTCACCAGTTACTAACATATTTTGGAACAGGCGACAGACTGATTTGCATTATCTTTAGATGAACATATGAATTACTGTGTAAACCATCTGCTTACAGTTCAAAATGCAGTGTGATGTCCAATAAATATAACACTACAATAATACAATGTTTATCAAAGTATTGGACACAAATAAAAACAAATATAGTTATCTTTCTCATAATGCATTAATTATGATGATAAATACAACAATTATAATGGGAATATATGGTTAACAATGTACCAATAACCAGTTATCAGAACTTTCAAGGCCCAGGAAATAGCACAAATCAATCCAATGTACACACACAAATTTACGATAGAAGTAATAATAGAAGTAAATTTTGACTTTATTCTTAAAATACCTGGTGCAGGCCAAATGTTGGGTGATTGTGCCATTAGCATGTCGTTTAACTTACAAAAGATGATTCTCACATTCAATTTTGCTTGCCCTCTTTTAATAGAAAAAAAAGTAGGATACAGAAAGGGGGAAAAAATCTAATATGCTCAATTTTAATGTGATGTAAATACTTACCCACTACTTTCTAATAAAATATCAAAATCCACTTCTTCGGCTAAAAATTGTTGACTATTTTCATCTGTATTACCAGACACCTGACTCCCTTCAGTCATATCCTCTGTAACTCCACTTAAAAGGTAACCTTCAAATGACAAGAAAAATACATAACAGTTTAATAGCGTTCAAATTGTATCACATAGCGGCTGTATTTTTCAGTGTATGGATTGGATAATTAAGCATTAATACTCTTATGGTGATAAATGCAGTAACAACTAATTCTAAATACCAACACAGTGCAGTCATGTGGATATTCGCAGCTTTTTTTAAAACTTAAAATCACCTAATTGGCTCCCTTTTACTTCAGAATTCAACGCCTTTGCTAGTTCTTCGTAGTAAAAACACCCTTCCAACGCAAGACGGAACGAATTGAATGCGGTCTCCTCTTTGGTTTCGAGAAATGAAATGAATAAACGAACACGTTGCTTTCGTTTGGCAGTGGCTTTCAGTGCATCTACTTCAGTACTAGTTAAAGTACCATTGCTAGTGAGAATCTCCATGAGACTGTAGGGATCAAAATCCTCTTCCATGAGTGTTTGTACTCTCATCAGAGCTCGTTTCCATTGATCTTTTATGGTGAAATCTGTGGAATATGGGTGTTAAGATAGAAAACAGAAGAAATTAGTGAAAATATTATTGTTATCAAGTTAGCTTCATCCGCTATGTTAGCGGAAACAATCGTGATTCACGAAATACAGATCGCTGTTGAACTACTTCTTCAGTTCTTCATGTTTTAAAGTAGTTTATTCCATTTTTATGTAACGGCTTGCGTTTTAGGCAAAATGAGCAGAAAAGCAAAGTGGAAGGTGAAGCAGACGTTGAATAATGGTATGTGTCAAATAATATCTTGTGATAAACTTCTTTGAACTATAACAGCTAAGAACTACTTCTGTCAGAGGCTATAATCGTCTTGATGGTCCTTCAGACAGAACATCGAAGACCTCCAAGATTCCTATATGACGCCATGTAGCAGCTTTCTTATACCATAGCAACGTTGTGTGATACAATAAACTCCTTAGCCATATTTAATGATGCCAGATTCATACTCACTGGGCTGTTTTAAGACATTGCTAGCATCCTTCACCTCTTTGGTGTCGTAAGACAGCTTTATTGACAATTTTCCATCTTCGAGGATCGTTATTGTGTCTTTTTGTGTCCGCTCGTTATACATTGTCATGATTTTTTTCAAGAGTCTTCCACTGTGGATATCTGCGATCAGTTGATCCAGAGAATCTTTAGATGGTACTTTCAAACGAAATATAATACTGCCTTTTTCGCAATCCACAAAATGTACTTTAAATTCCCTTCGAAATTCGGTATCCACTCGCTTTTTACTTGTTAAAAGGAACTTCTCAAATTCTGCGAAGGCGTCACTTGGTGCGTTTGACTTCATCGTCAATGTCACCTCTGTCACAGAAAAGAAAAACGTGAAATATGTTGATACCAATATTAACTTTATAGAGTAATGTTATCTAAAGAAAATAAAAACCACAGAAATAATAAATACACGTATTGTTACAATTTATTCACTGGCTTGATAAAAAGTTTTCTTGTTAATCTTTCAAAGTTAATTTGCAATTGCAAGAAAAACGTTTATTCTCAACTGAAGCGATTTAAGCAAGACGTAGATTAGTATGGTGAAGGATATCTAGCAGCTTGTTCATTTTTCCAAATCTTGGACAATTCACTTTGATGGATTATCATTGTAATATGTTAAACATTTACCTGGACAAAGTGACATATCATTGAAATCTTCAATGATGCTTTGCAGCCGTGTTAGCTGAGTAGATTTAACAGCATCCAGTAGGTGTAATGTATCCCCACTTGTCCAAATCTTCTTACGTCGGCACACATGCATAAACTCCCGTTTAGGATAGATACTTTCTTGAATTCTTTCCAAAGATTTGTGATCCATATTGAAGTATTTACACAGTAGGTCAATATCTGAGACATCCATGGTTTCGATTAGTCTATCCATCATGTCCAAATAGTCGAATGTATGTTGTCTCGATTTCTCTTCGTTGGCTCCTGAAGTTTAATATACGAAAACATAGAAATTGTTTGGTAGAAATATTGCTATTTTAATTTGTAGAGCTCTCATTCTGAGATTAGTAAGCTGCACATGACTGTGCATATGTAGGGCTTTGTATCCAGGACCACTGGTTAAAGGAGTAACCCTAATTACCTATATCACAACTAATTGAGCATGATGCGGCTGTACGTGTCTTAGTTTCCGTCACGTAAAAATTGTTTATAAAAACGGATGTATATAATTTGCCACTGAAATTTTGGCCAATAAATATGGCAAAAGGGTTAGTATAGTTTATCTGTTTACCCCAAGTTGTTAATTTAAAAATACTAACCATGTTGTAAGAGTTCTTTAAACTGATTCTCGTCGTATATAAGCTCAATGGATTTTCGTTCCTCTTGTAAAATGGCATTACCGCCCGTCTCGTCTTTAAAAACTGTCAATATTTCTTGCAGAAATCTTCCACTGTCAATATTTGTCTTGAGTTTATCCAGCGATTCTGCTGTAGACACTTTGAATAGCAATTTCATACCCAACTCTTCCTCTTCTTCAAATTTCGAAACTCTTTTTTTCCCCAACATGAATTGTTTGAATTTGGTAAAGGTTGCGTGATACGGTTTCGTTAGAGTTATTTTCACTGTTACTTCTGTTAAAAGTAATACAATAAATCATAAAACCCAAATAATTACATTAAGATCGTTATTTTTGTGCTACCTGAAACTTGAATAATCAATAAACCAACAGATTTTAATACAATGGGATAGTAGGCTTATAGTACGGAGATATATTGAACAACATGGTAAAACGTAGCTTAAAGCCAGGGAGAAAACTTTTAACAAACACGCACTCTAACAACACCGTTACTTCACAGCTACTTGAATCCTTTTTGAACGTATGTGGTTATGATTATGTACTCGAACAAGTATCATCAAAGTGTATTTCGTTAATTGACACATTTATGACGATTTTAGTTTTTTTGCAATAGCTGTTCTTGGACGAAAGTCAGCATCATCATCAATTGAAGCAATGGATTATGTGGACGTCAGAGGTGTTAATTATTTCTTGATAATTGGTCGGAGTAGATAGTACAAGAATATGCCAAACTGTCCATTGAAAGCCATGTGCATTTCATGCCACTAGTTGTCAAGAAGAATGTCGTCAATTCTAGTATACATGATTTGTCACTGCCAGAAACAAAAAGGAAACTTATGAAGCATTTACACTCACCTGGCCACCAACACCTATCATTGGTTTTTCCAGCTACGATGTTCTCCAGGTTTTTAAGTTGATTAGACCTAACAGCCTCCACCAGTCTTGACGTGTCTTTGCTTGTCCAAATTTTATTTTGTCGACACACGTGTATGAACTTCCGTTTAGGATTGTTACTTCCACGAATTTTTGCCACAGAGTTGGAATCAAGTTTCAAGTAATCACACAATAGTTCAATGTCTGATATATTAATGGCCTGGATGAGCCTATCCATCATGTCAAGATAATCGAAAGTAGACTGCTCTTCATTGTAGCCTGAACATAAACGTACGATGGACGTAAATTTTATTTAAAAAATATTCAATAACGAAATTTCAAACTAAATGATATAGTAAATCTCTGAAATACGGTTTATTCATGCAGTATTGCGTTAGTTGGTCCTGCCAAACAAGTAAGTATTTGTTTCGGAAATTTCTTTTAACCTTTTAAGGATTTGTCTAAAATGTCTCTGGCTTAAAAGTACATTTACCAAGGTTTAAGTCAGCTTGATGAATTTGTTTCCGAAAGCCTTCAATATGTAAATAATGAATGGTTATGAGTGCAATAGTGCAAATATTTCATGAGTTGAAAGATGGAATGTTCCATTGACGAGGCGCAGCCGAGTTGAATGGAACAAATTACATCTTTCAACAAATGAAATATTTGCACTATTGCACAAATGGAAATCATTCATTATTTGTTTTGTACAACATATTATATTAAGATGGGTAAAATGCATTCATGCAACAGATTGTTTTGAACAGACAGGTTTCTCTGCTCCCTTACCATTGAAACAAGAGCCCAAGGGCACTGTGGTTCCTTGCGTAGGGGTATATGACAATACACATAATATTATCAAGCAAGATTGGGCTCAAATAGTCCATGTAATTGTGTTCCTACATGTACACATAAAGTAACCAACTCTATAGCCATCACTTTTGTGATCACAAATTGTGATCGGATTTTTGATCAGAAGGCACTTTTGAGATCTGAATATGGCATCGAAAATATAAGAAATATAAGGTAACCTACAAGCGAGTAAACAGATTTGATAACATTGGTGACCTCAGATGACATGACTGTTAAGTTTGAAAATGTTCCACCACCCCATTCACAACTTGTCCCATAATATCAACCATGTGACACCTTGGCACTGGGAGTTATTGCACTAAATGTCTGAAGATTAACTTTGACCCTTTATAAGTTAACACACAAAGGTCACCTTGGGTCAACTTGTTGACACTTTTGATTGGTGAGACGTGAACATAGCATCAAACTATAAAAATTCAAACATTTTTTTCTTAAAACAGCATCAAAACTGTTCAAATCCCAAAACACGTAAAGGTCACCAGAGGTCAAATTGGGGTCAAGGGTCACCCAGATGCGGGTCGACAATTGGATAACAATGAAGCAACTCCCAACCCTAAAGGACATTTCGTTCTAAAGTTATCGCAAAAATACTAGTTTTTTATCATTAATTGACCTTGTTGACTTTCGATCGCATTACCGTTATGTTTGGAAACGATCCCTTACCCCATTCACAACTACTCCTAAAATATCAACCATGTCGGACCCTGTCAATGGGAGTACTTGCTGTTTTTAATATCTTGGTTTTTGGCATCTAACTGACCTTTGGTGACCTTTGCGGACACCAAAAACAATAGGGATATTCCTTTTACTATGGGCTACCCACCCACCAAGTTTGATCACGACACATCATTTCCTTATTGAGATATCGTGTACACGCACACGCACACACACGCCAAGTTGAACGCATAGGTTCCTTTCTTTGCAAAAAGCAAGGAACCAAAAAGTGCTACCAAAAATGTAAAACCTATAATGGTTTTATTACATAGAGTTGTACCTACAATACACTGGTACGTATTTGTTTGGGAAATATTCTTTTAACCTTTTTAGGGTTTGTCTAAAACGCTTCTGGCTAAAAAGCACATTTACCTAGGTTTAAGCCAGCTTGATGAATTTGTTTCCTAAAGCCGTCAACAGCTACCAAACCTTCCCCGTGTCTAGACATCAATGGCATTTAAAATACAGACATACCTGCTTCAAAACTGGCAAGACTTGAGCACGCTGATAATGACGATGTATCACCTGACAAGGGACAAAAAGACATTAGTTAAGCTCATTCAACATAACCCTTCTGCACCCTTTATCTCAGCAGACGCCCTTACAGCAAATAAAAACACCTTGCATTAAAGATGTGTTACAAATTAGTCTTACCTACTGAAGTTGGCAGCTGTTTTCTGACATTTTCAAGCTTTGACTTGCTAAAGTCAAGTCGAATGGGTGGTGTGGATTTGGAACCGTTCATCGGCTTGTATACCAGTTTCGCCACATTTGCTCCAAACACACCAGCTTCATTCTCTTCTAGTAACTTGTCAAGGGTTGGCTTGGATTTAATTCTTAGACAGAGGGACTTGGCTTCATCGCAAAGTTTCACGAAGTGTATATCATACTCCCCATGAAAGAAAACGTATAGATTGATACTTGTTTCCTTTGAAAATAGTGAACTCTCCCACAATGTGCCGCTCTCCAGCAACGAAACCGTTTTATGTGATCTTGAAGCTGGAAGCTTTACCAAGAAGTTACCTTGTAATTCTGGTGATTAAAATGAAAAAAAGAGTTTCGTGACTGATGTGAGTAAAGAATCGTTATTTGAAATTTCTATAGTTGAATGTAAGCTCAGCTGATTTTCTGTAAGAGCCCTGATTTAAATTTATACTACCATGGAAACATTTACCACGCTATTAAAGGAGACACAAACCCAATCATGGTTGTTTAGCTTATGCGGCAAAAACCTTCCTACCTCAAACAGTTAGGAAAATCTTGCTGCATTGGGAGATATCTTTGTTTACAAGTGCCGAGGAGATGTCACTTCTGCAAATCCCTGCGTTATAGTGACACCATGACTTTAATGTATTTTTGCTATTCTTGTTTTCATATTTGGAAGGTATAACGTTAACGTGCTGACAATAAAACAGAAAGGCACCAGACTAAACACTAGGCAAAATACCGGCGATATTTCCAAAATAGATTAACACGTTTCGTAGCTGGGATGAGTTTTTTAAACTAACTCTATCACATCATTGTTGAGTTTGTGTCTTCGAGGTAATATTAATCTTATCAATTATTCGCCCCGTCTGATCAATAAACACTGTTGTCCTTTCTCTGGATTTTAATAACACATGCAGCATGGGTTAACTACGTTGATAACCAAGTGTTACAAATTAAACTGGATTTGATAATGCAGTAGATTTATTTTACTGTTAAAAGGTTCATGTATATGAAAACAGTCGTATCAAGTAGTTGAAAACCACATATTTGAGATCAAGTTTAATTTGATACAAGGAATTAATTTTTAATTGAAGGTTATCATTGAATGGGAGTTTGAAAAGTATTTTGCAACAGTTGTAAGAAGATATTTTTTTATCATTGTATATGCCTTCCGGTTAACGAGAATATACCAAGGTCTAGGATATGTGTTACACAATTTAATATATGACACATCCCAAAATGTATGCTCTGGGGTTATTCCAGTTGTTTCAAAACGACCTTTTGTCTGGTGATAAGTCTTACCTGGAAAGGACAGTATCATGTCATGCATGGCGTTGACATCTTGGAGATATTTTAAATTATATTCACTGCATGCCTCCTTTAACCGAATAATTGGTATTTTATGACACAAAAGGCATTTAACCAATGTTTTTCCAAGATCAGTGCTGTTGGTGTTTGGTACTTGAAAGTATTCAAGTATCTTCCTTGCGTCGGACTCTTGTATTGCTGTAGCAATATGTAGTAAGTGGGAGAGACAAAGAAACGATTCTTCTGAGACACTGTATAATTCTGCAAGATATGGGAATGAATAAAAGAGAATGTGTTCAATAAATACGTAGTTTATAGTAGTTGTTAAATTAGCAGACGCGTTTCGTAGTAGACATATAGCCAGTAGATAAGAATAATTATAACTGGTTCATTTGTTTTGACATACATTATGCTACTAAATATTGCTGGCATGAATTTACTTTTGATTAAAGATATCAGAACATGAATGTAACCTCGTATTTTCGAAGATATTACCTTGTATATCTTCAACTTCTTTGAGGATACGTTCCGTTTTCTTTTTCAGCTTTTCTCCAAGTGTTCTATGCCAGGCAGAGCTTTCCAGTACTTCAGCAAATCTCAAAAGCCACCTATCATCATTATGATTACATTGTAGAGTACACCTAGTAGTCATTACTCTTTCTTTTCGAGACTTTCTTGCTCTTATCTGATTCTCGCCTTCTGTATCAACGATATTATTCTGAACCAGTAGATCTAACACATGCATTGGCTCAAACTCTTCCAGTAGTTCTTCCATCATTCCGTCCAAAACTTCGGTTTGAAGGTACTCCATCCTCTGCACTGAAAGAATTCGAAAACAGCTGTCAACGATCTATTGATTATGAGTAATGACTGATTTTAGCCAGATTAAAATTTAAAAAGTGTATTATAAGTTCTAGCAGGAATCGAGGTCTGACGCTTTAATATTAGCATCACTTGTGGAGAAATAGAGAGCGTGTTGAAGACAATCATTACAACATTCATCATGGGTATTATATCTCTATTTTAAGTTAGCAGAATAACGTTGGTGGTTCCTTTATATGTAAATATTAATATCTGCTGTTGTTGGACACCTTTTATGACCCGGGCGACTAGCAGTACACTGTACTTGACCGTAAGTTAGTAATACTACTCGGTGAGCAACATATGTCAACGTCACAGCTTGTGATCTAAAGAAATAAGCTACCACAAAGATTCGTTTTCGTTTCCCCATAAACATGAACTAATCAGGTTAAAATTAAACATAGTCTAGTATCAAAGCAAAAAGGAACAAACATCAGAATATTATTTTGCTTGTCATCAATCACAACCTGTCGAAAAGAAGCTTTATCTTAGTTTTGAATATTTCACATTTGTTTGGTGCTGTACCGCCACTACATTACAAATGAACAAGAGACGATGAAAGTGGGTTAAATACGATGAGTACAAACTTCAAGAGACAGTTTCAACTGTATGAACATGAGTAACTTTAACAACACATTTGTCGGAATTGTGGGCACTCATCCTACACACTGCCGTCCCTGTTTTCATCAAATTAACACATATGCTGTTAAAGTTTAGGCACATTCTAATATTTCAAGAAACAGGATTAGGAAAATGGTAAACGATACACTTCATCATTAAAAAGGGATACATTATGGAAAGAGACTGTTCTCCATTTGCAAAGGAAAACATAGGGGAAGGGGCGGGGGGGGGGGGGGCTGGGCATGTAGCGTTAAACAATGTGATATGTAAAAAGTTAAACAGGAGGTGGAAGAATTGTTTTTAAATATGAAGGATACAAACTTCGAAAAGCAGTTTAAATAAAAATCATAAACACTTTTTATTTATGATGAGAGACATTCCTCCTTCATGTCTTGCACCATCCAACCCATCGACCTCCTTTGACCTCTCACCTTTTTATTTCATGGTATTGTACAACTGTCTAAACCGCTCCATTACCAAACATACAGTTAAGTATATAGTTGACATTTGACGTCAGTTATCATGGTTACCAAATATTTTTCACAGAAGCTGACATATCAATTACACATGTTAATCTTGCTATTTGCTTGTCGTTATAGCAACCGCATGCACATATTATGTGGTACACCCACATTTTTATAATACTGGACGTATCTAACTAGCTAGACCTAGCTAGTCAATCTAATGTTTCTCTGTTCATAATTTTAGACTTTTGTTTAATTTGACTATTGACTTCAAATCTGTGAAATTTTAAATGTGCTGATAAAACCAATTATACTACTATATCTTGATTGAGACATACAATACTAGTACTGAATATGCTGGATAGTCAGACTGCGTACAGCCTAACGAGGCCTATACATTAAACTCATGTTCTGAACAATAACTTGATTGAATGATGATTGAATGATGAATTTGAGAAATAAGTTAATGATTATATCTATGTTACATATCCTAATTGAGTAATATTGGGAATGAACGATGCATTCGAAAATATTGCGGAAAATCGTACTTTACTCTAGCTGTAAATGTCTTGTTATGGTATTTATGAGAAACCTAACCAAAATATCACGGTATATATCAATGTACGTGCACAAAACATGATTGCGTGTGTCTCGAGTGGCATATATTCTATACATGAAAATTCAGCGTTCATGTTTTGTGTGGGAAATATTAGCTTCTAATATCCAAAACATTCCATGCACCCAAGCAGCCTCATCAACAAAAGTGCCTACGGATTCTCAACACTACTTGCTATTTTCTTATGGGTTCTTACAAATGTCTTGTCACTTCAATGATAATTAACAAGGAATGTGGTGGGAAGAAATTCACACACTTTTTGAAGTTGCCTGGAGAAAATCAATTTCACAGCTTAAGCCATTTCCTTGTCTCGTCCTAAAACTAAAGACTAAAGAAGGCTTACTGTAGTAGCATTCATGACAATGTAACTAGATGCCAAGACTGCATATACAAGCACTAGACGATTGTCAACAGAATACTGTTATTAAAACTTAATTAAACAATATTCATTTACAACTATGATAAAATCAATCCAGTCGCGTACAGTATGTGTATATCCTACGCACGGTTGCACACTAATATATGCCTTATATTAAACTGCATTGCGTACAGAGTGAGTGCATGAGTTCTGTAGGTGTTCATGAAAAACTGAGGAACATTGCATTTGCCTCCCCTCAAAAGTCGTAGATTCTTAGACATGACATACTATAGGATCACGTAAATATATGTATGGAAGCTCAGGTTGAGGGACATGTCGATGGTTGTGATACTTACAATACAATGAATGAATCTCATAACACACTGTAAAAGACACATATTGATAGCGCCATATTGCAGTGTCTGTTTATTGTTAACTGCGTCATAACATTCGAACTTACCGTAGCCTTATTATTGCCTTCTCAATGAATTATTATTGATTTAATCTCCAGCGATATTCTGATATGCGAAATATAACCACTTAATTCCCAGTAACATCTTGATCTGGTTACTAAATTACGAAAATGTAACGTCTACAAAATGGCGACAATGACAGTGACATTACTCACTGCTGCGTTGAAGATCATGTGAGTCATAATCATCATGATATCAAATGGCCAAGAACGGAAACATTCCTACTTTGGAATGGTACGAGCTGAGATTCAGTTAATGTTCCTCGTGAGATATGTTTTGTACCTGGTGTCCTATAGTTAATGCATGTCCAGAATAGCAAACGCTCTAATACAATGCTTAAGAGTTAAAACTGACAGTAAGTTTACAAAATATTTAATGGGAACAATAATTTAGACCATTATATGCATGGGGTAAAATATTTCTTACAATCCTGTTATACTTCACTCAGATATAATGCACAACATATTTTGGTGGGTTGAAGTTGACCTTTAGTATCATTACCGGGTTATCCAAACAACTTTACAGTGGTGGCAGGCAATTTATACTAAGACTGGGTATAAAGGGTGTCACCTTGACAGTAACATGACAAACTGTGTGAGTGAGGCAAATTCAGAGTGCATTACATCGAGACTGACAAGAGCCTCCGCGTTAACAGCTAACGCATTGCTTGCGGAAACGATTGAAAATACCATATATAACAGTGGGGGGGGGGGGGGGGGAATCAGTGGCGGCGGAACCGGGGGATTGGGGGGGGGGGCTCAGCCCCCCAATGAAAAAGGTGATGGGGCAAATGCATGATAAGCCCCCCCCCCCAATATTTACCAAGGCTCCGAAACGTGCATCTGCCCATTTTTCAAAGCATATACTTGTCGATCTGTCCGATGCACACGTATACTATATATATATATATAGGTGTAATAATTTTAGTAAATGCTGGGGGGGACACTCGGCCCGTCCCCTGGCTATAGACCACATTTTCACCCCAACCGCGTCTTCAAGTGGTGGGGTGGGAGTGGTGGGGAGGAGGGCGAACATGGGGGGGGGGGTAGGTGCGGAGCATTGCAGCCAGAGCATTTAAACGATATGATAATTGATTGTCTGTATCATGCCTCATCGAATATTAGTGTTTTAAATAAGAGTGTAATAAGCTAAACGCTACACTCATCAAAATTTGTGTTTACACTACGAGTACACGCAAGGCGTGGAACATGGCTCTATGTTTAAACGCAATCAATAAACGAACAAAAACACAATATTAGCATTTCACCTGTACCGTATAGGGTACATGCATTCGTGACAGTACTTGGTTCATAGAAATTTGTTGGCAACTGCACATTTTTTTGGAATTACCCATTTGTTGACATCAAGAAATGCTTTCTGTTTTTTCTTATGACATTTATTGAATTATTGCATTTAATTGCAAGTAGTAATTTACTACACTCAAAAACGTCTTTGCGAGTACACTACGAGTAATAGCTACTCTCTTAAAACACCATCGAATATACAAATTACAATGTTTTTACAGATTTTTACGTGCAATCTGAGAAATTGCAGGTTTGAGACCCATATTTTAGGGCTAGGTATTCGCAGCATAAAACACTCGGGAAGTGCCGTTTCCGGCCATCTGGGGGTTTGAAAACCCCAAAAATGTTCCCGTACGCTCCGCGCCGACCTATGGTGGCGCTCCGCTTAGATAGTCTCCACACATTAGCCCCCCAAATAATTTTCCCGTTCCGCCGCGCCTCGGGGAATCAAAATTCCCCGACTGATTTAGGTTAGCGGCTGAAGAGTGTGGAAGGGCCAGAGGCGAATGAAGGATGTCGTAAACTTGGGAAAAGTAGTATCGTGGGGTCAATTAAGTTGAATCGTATGTGCCCACCCCTTCACCAAAAAAAAAAGAGCATTAAGAATTTACCTCTGAGGGATACTTAGGTTATAACTTAGGTCCATTTGGGTAGCTCTTGACGGAACAATGTGCTAATAAATGAACAAACTTAAATATTTCCTCGATTAATTTAAGTAGAGATCGGCATGAATCATGCAATGATCAATTGCAAGTTGGTATAATGGTTCATAAATATAAGCTGTTTTGTGGTAGTTGAGATGGTTTTACCATCTATCAGACCGGCGTTTTCCTGCAAAATCCTCATACAATCAATGCAAAAATATTACACTAAACAAGGGGAAAATATAAATTATCCGACGATTCGGTGTGGGTAACGTCTGCTTGCTGGCCTCTAGAACCACTTCGATAATTAAATTAAGAAATTATAAAGACAGAGTATAATCTCTTACATTTGTGTAATTCGTGTAATTGTATTTTATGGCACACAATTGTTTAACATGCTAAATTAAGCAAGTTGGCGGTTGTCACCTTTTTTTTCTAGTTTTTCTAGTATTTTCGCATTAATTCGACGTGGTCCTTTTGTGGAAACGCCTCAGTGCCACTTGCATCTAGACCCACTTCGATTCAAGTGTAATTAAACCAAACACATAATCTCTCTAACATTCGATGATTGTTCACGGGGTTTTAATAGAGCAGTTAATCCCCCCCCCCCCCCTTAACCCGTTTCCCTTGTTATTGTAGTGCGTATGCGCGCTACAATACTGGGATTACTAGCCCGCTTCATCATCTACATGGCTTGCTGGTGAATGCCAGCTGAACATACACTTTTCATAGCAATCTGTAATCCACAGGATGGCTACGCAGGAAATAATCCAGCCTCAGATTTGCATAGAATTGTGGCGGCGAACAATTACTTCTGCACAGGTAAATAAACTAGATCTCCTTGCGTAGCATACTTCTTCAAAACAATACGTAAAATTCTCTAATTTGGTTCGTTATTCTCGAATTGAACAAGACAGGTTACATTAGAGTTAACAACATCCTGCAAGAAAGCTGCAAGCAACAAATGTTAAAGACCAACTTTGGAGACAATTTTTTTTTTTGGGGGGGGGGGGGGATTTTCCTTTAATTTGGGAGTTTACATACCCATAATCAACATGTGTGAAAAATAATCTTCGAAAACCTACTATAACCCATCTAGAAAAGACCACGAAAATGGACATTTTGGGTAGTCACGTGACATGAACCTCTGGAATGTCTGAAAACAGAGATTGACCCAAAGGAGCCTCTGGTCACCGTGTGACGTCATTGTTTGTATATCGCGAAAATCAAACGCTGATATAGGCACTGTTTATACACAGATAGCGACCAATTGTACTGTATTTGACTCCCAATTTCGAGCGTTTGCAAAGCTGTTAGCTTAAAACAAGAACACATGAAGGTTAAAAAATAGTTTTAATACAATTTTAAGAAGAAAATTTAGTTACATTGGTTATTTTATTAGCAAAATTTCCACTCAAATGGAAGCATCTTTTACATAGCGGAGCGTCAATAGGTCAGTACGGTACAATATACTGAAGAACATGCAAGCAGCTTGGCGATTCAGTAATACAATTTGATCGCAAGATACCGTAAACTGAACAGAAGAAAAGACCTAAAAGAAGCCTCATGCGTGATATGTGACGGGAAAATGGCTAAAGTTACTGTCAACGAAATGAACGAATTACCAAAAAGACAGTAAACATAATCGAACAACTACGAGAAGACGCTGACCCGAATCGACCAGGGTAGCATATACATGACTAAGCTTCAGCTGAACATAGTACTTACTGGTTTTAATATCCAAAAGTACAAACACAGAAAAAGTATCCTTTCTATAAACAAAATTTAGCAGTGAATATCCAAATCCACGTTTCTTGTTCAATCCTGGGCGAAATACTACCGTGACTCGTGTAATTCCATAGAATTAGGTCTAGTTGAAACAGGCCTTGACCAGTTACATCCCACAATCACAAGACAGTCACTAACGAAATGAAACGTCCGATCGCTACATAGAACCGTTTTCATTCAACTCCTTGGACCATGCAGATGCCGAAATAAACATAACGGACAATATAACACAATGTATCACGAACTCACGATACTGGAATACAACAAAGGAAATAGATAAATGCGATGAAATCCTAACATGACTATTTACACATGCTGTGAGCCAACTCACTACATGTACTAACAATGCTACCCCATAGGCACGGTATATACATGGTCATCTCTTACAGTAAATATTATACTGTCAATTGCGTGATATAAAGTTACATGTAAGGACGTCCAGAGCTTGTTTACGAGGAGACTTGAAAGGGTCAATTTCACATTAGCTATGTCCGACCATGGAGCTATAAATAGCTCCATGGTCCGACACAGCTATCGACAGTATATAATGTTCGCAGACTGAGACATTCGCAGCATACACAGAGGCAGGGTCATGCATGTGGACTCATGGGCATGAGAAACTCCGGGTGCTGGAAAATCTTTCTGCTTGGATCTCAAAAAATTATCCAAAATCTGCGGCGTTTTACGTCGGTTCTTTTACTCGGAAATCTCAAAAAGCTGATGCTTTTGTTGGATTAGGTTTAACTGCAACCTCCAACAACACAGAATTGTGTAATTTCGGGGGAAAAGGAGTAATATCGTTGATGTTTTTGGCAGCTCAAGTATACAACTTTACACACTAAAAGTATTGTTGTGAGTGAGGTATACAAACAGTGACGTCACATGGTCACCTGATGTCTTCGGAATGTTTCAGGAATGTCTGAAATAGGTTTCATAAAAAGCTGACTTTTCTTCCAATGTTTACGTATTTAACGTCCGAAATTGGTAAAGTTAATTACAGCAATGTAATTGGAGTGAGTTAAGGATTACATACATGCAAAATGGTGGGATTTTATGTTCATCGAAAAGTCTCCATTGTTGGTCTTTAATCTTATTTAGCCGCAACGACTCGGCGTTATCTGTACTAATTCAGCTCTTGTAACATATTAGGTACTTGGAACGTTATTATTGTCATGGCAGTATATACTATGGCCTTGTATGGCATTTATTACGAGTTTTGGATGATAAACCAGGGCCAGGAAATCGACCAAGCAGTTTCTTTGTAGACCGGAGGGTGTTACATTTGCAATGATAGACTATTGACCTACCGTTAGATTGATCGTCCTTTAGGCCTTCGGGTGTTCCGTATGCTCGTCAAATATCAGGAAAGTTAGATGTTCTTCAATTTGACCAATTAGTGTCCAGGATTCTGTGTATTCTCTGTCACGTCCGAAACAGACGCGACTCGTAATTGACAGCTTAGTTCTGATCGTCTTAGTGATCATTTCTTCATTTATAATGCAGGCACACGCTAGATAGAGTACTGTTTATAAACATTACACAATATAGCCTAGCTTCGGTCTACGTTAAAGGCCCAAAACGCCGAATTTCCTTCTTTGTGACCGAAATAACTTCAAAAGGGTTACAGTGACAAAGACCCCTCCATTGAATATGAACAACTAACTAAGTTTGACCTCTACGACGCACTACAATGACGAGTGTTTGTTTACAAATACAGTTGTTCTAGTTTAGTTTAATACTTTTGCTTTGAATAGATGGGGGCGCTGCGGGAAAACACCTGCCTGTCGACATCTAGAATCATTTGATTATTCTAAAGTGTATTAAAAGGAAGGCCGGAATAATGTCCCATACATATGTTGCTCAAGCTAGGATGTTTCCAATCATCTTCCCGAAAAAAATACTAATTTATAAAATTTTATAAAACCTGATATGAATATTTTCCTACTATCCCTTCGATAATAGAAACATCTCACTTGACATGGTAAAGTTTGCGCTGCTAAAGTTTTCCGCATATTTCACATGATAAGCTAGCTTTGCTTAGCCTTTTACCCAATAATGAATCTCTGCGACTACAGTGATATGCATTACCTGTGTAATTGTATGACCTTTAATACCCTATTCAGTGTTTGCCAGCTTCAGGCTTCTAAACAACTACTCGAAATAAAAGTAGGAATGGAATTATGTAATCACTGTTCTACTAAATAGGTCACACTGCACTGAAAACTACATACAAACAATAACGTACCCTTGCATGACATCCACCATGGCCATCGGTCACTTGTAATGAATAATTGCACACCTTCATTTTTGGTCTATAAGTATAACTATATTGATCTTTCTTTTGCTTCGGAAGATCAGACTTGATGGTGTGTGAGCTAAACCAGGTAGTAGTGCTGATATATCCTATGATGGTTAAATAGTGGCTTTAGACCTTATGGTCTGTGAGCTAAACTTGATATAGTCCAGTGGTGTTGATTATCTCCTCTGTTTATTAAAGATTGACTTTACACATATTGGTATATGGGCGTGGTATAATCCAGTGTGTTGATAATCCTCTGATTAAAGAGTGGCTTAAGACCTAATGATGGTTAAAGAGTGGCTTAAGACCTAATGGTGTGTGAGCTATACTTGGTATAGCCCAGTAGTGTTGATATATCCTCTGATGATTAAAGAGTGGCTTTAGACCTACTGGTATGTGAGCTATACTTGGTATAGTCCAGTGTTGTTGATTATCCTCTGATGGTTAAAGAGTGGCTTTAGACCTAACGGATTGTGAGCTATAGTTAGTATAGTCCAGTAGTGTTGATTATCCTCTGATGATTAAGAGTGGCTTTAGACATTATGGTCTGTGAGATAAACTTGGTATAGACCAGTGTAATTGATTACCATCATATTATTAAATAGTGGCTTACGACTTAATGGTCTGTGAGCTATAGGTCTTCTAGGTATAGTCCAATAAGTGTTGATTATACTCTGATAATTCAAGAGTGGCTTCAGACCTAATTGTCTGTGAGTTATAGTAAGTATTGTTCAGTAGTGTTGATATAATCTGATGTTTTAAAGAGTGGCGTTAGACCTAATGGTCTTTGAGATATACTTGGTATAGGCTAGTGTCGTTGATTACCATCTGATGATTAAATAGTGGCTTACGACTTAATGGTCTGTGAGCTATAGGCCTTCTAGGTATAGTCCAGTAGTGTTGATTATACTCTGATGATTCAAAGGTGGCTTCAGACCTATAATGGTCTATGAGCTATAGTAGGTGTTGTCCAGTATTGTTGATTTGGACATCAAATAGTCCATAAACCAACCCCAGCATGTGTAGACTATTATCGAATATCACGGACAAATTTGATAGAAAAAAAAACAAATTTCTGCGCCAAAAGGGTTTTCTTTCATCGAGATCGAAAGACGTAGGCTATTAATAAAAACTCCAACATATCAAGGTTAGACTATTGTTTGTAGTGAGCTCAATTCCTTATACGAAATTAGGAAGGTTTACACCAATGCGGCGTACATGATATCACAGGGACTCAACCTTCATGGAATGTCAGGATGGACAATTGTTATATAATGGAGGAATTTGAGGTCCTGGAATTGGTGAGACCGTTGCTTGGAGTCCTCCTTCAGAAAAAAAGACATTTAGATGAGAATTGTGCATTCTGAGTCATATTAAACTATCAATAATGTATATAATTAGGTATAACAGCAAGGTTGTGCTAATAAAAGAAAAATTGTATGTAAAAAGGAAAACATCAATTGCTTTCGGATAACTTATTGGTGGTTTTCTCATTAAAAAAACAAAACAAATTGGAGGATTAGAAGTTTGAAAGATGAAAAGGATTATAACAGAGATTCTAAGAACCCATTTTTAATATAAATGGCTGCTCTGTAGATAAATGAGTTCTTAAAAAGTATAATTCTAAAAGTTGTCGAGATAGTATGAATTCGTAAATTGTACTTGTTGTTTCTATTGCATGTAACTATGTATATTTTTAGCTAGTCTTATGAATTCATTTCTAGCAGCAGTGTTTACTGTACCAACCAGGCTTTCATAGTCTAGAACTCGAGATAAAATATATTTGAACAGTATATCAAGAAACTTCTGAATCTTTTTAATCCTTTACATGATTTATAGTCATTTTGACTTTCAAGGTGTGTCCGCTTTGAAATGTTACGGGATAAGCTCTGTATCATCAGCGTACTTACTTACATTACACCCCGGGGAAGAACGTATATCATCTGTGTATATTGTAAAGAGTAACGCAGATAGAGGACCTCACTGGGGGACTCCCACTGTAATCTTTGATTCCTCTGAAAAACCTTTCTGTAGCTTGACTTGTCGGGACCATCCTTGTAAAAAAATAGCCAACAAATGAATAAGCCATGGCTCATCGATAAAACTACACAAACTTTGGATTAAGCGATTTGTTAAACGGTATTAAAAGCACCTGGAAATCTAAAAATAACTCTCTTATTTAAACCAGAAACAACACAATGTACGAGTTTGAGTATAGCATCTGTGCAAGATACGCCTTTTTGTGGGCAAACTGATTTTAATCACCGTATGATACGATGGCCTACGTCAAGTATGAAAATACTAAGTTTTGCATACAGTTAAAACCAATACTGGACATGTCAATTGGTCTAAAAGCGTTTACAGATGTTGGAATAGAGATTTTTAGGCACAGGTGATGTTTTAGCATGTTTTCCATAGGGACGGAATTGAAGTTTCACTTGAGACGCACTTTTAAACCTTACAAGAATTCATTTATTGCTGGTTATCACCGTGGTGTTTTCTTCGTCTGTGTAGGAACGTATGTTGAGTACATTGTTAATACATCTCCCTTGGAGGGATGGTAAACGACTTGTGAGGAACATGTATCGACCTACGTGTGTAACCGCTGTATATCCATACAGCGTAAAGGCTTAATAGCATTATCACAATGGAGCTTCATCACTGTGCAACGATGCATGAAAAGGATCAAGTGTAAACGAATGGAATTGTATGACTAATCAAATATTACGCAAAAGGTAAATCACCGATTTTCCCCCAGTCTTATGTATTACAGTATGAGTTCCTGTTAAGTAAACTTTGCGTGAAATTTCAAACCCATATCAAAGGTCTTTTGTAACGTCCAAGGATGAAACTGAGGGCAACGTGTACTACCTTACTGACTTAAACTTATGTTTATATGCTTGTATAAGGAATAATGTCTTTTGTATCTCAATAGCTCTGATAAATGTTAAAATAATCATAATAAAAAACAATAGAGCAATGCACAGACTTTTTGTAAGAAATAAATACATAAGTGAAAAGTTTCTTTTTTCATAAATATACTTCAAGTAATGTATTCCCTTGTTTATCACACCTACTAAGAGTTGTTTACGGAGACAACCGAAACATATTAAATAAGCCCATGGTACGTGTACATATGTAAAGAGTTCACAAGAACAAATTGAAACCATAAAGATATCAACAATATATATGTCTGGAATACAATTTCAATTATTTAAAAATAAGAGAAAATGTTGTATGTTTCTGCTAAAATTATCAATCAAATTTAGTGAAAGCCAAACTGAATGTTTTTTATGTTAAATACTAAGGAATTCAATGTACACTGTGGTAATTGTAACAGGAATAATACACCAAATGTAAAGTGGCAATCTAGTTTTGTCAGTTCAATATCTCCCAATTAATAAGGATTTTGTTTTTTTGTAAAGTACCAAAGTTTGATGCAGACGAAAACACCCTTCAAAATACACTCATTGTAAAAATTATTATGTTTAAACAAGATACTAGTGTTTTTATATTTATTTAATACCTCGGTATATCAGGCAAGTACAAAACAAGATAAATTGGTGGGTAAATTATTTGCGCCTCAGTAAATTGAGTATAGTTTCTTTATATCATATTACAAGTTGATTTGGTTTACTATGTTATGTTTCTTTTTGAGTTGCTCCATCATCGGACCTGTCTTTGGGTTCGTAATCTGAATGACATTGTCTGACTCTCCCTCTAGACTTTAATACTTTGTCTTTGTGTTCGTAATCTGAATGAAATTATACGACTCTCATTGTAGACTTTAATACTTTGTATTTGCCTTCGTTATCTGGATGACGTTGTCTGACTCTCACTCTAGACTTGAATAATTTGTCTTTGCGTTCTTTATCTGAAGGAAGAATGAAGAATGTTTCATCTCCCAATCTTGCTAAGATGTATTGAGGCATCTGAATTCATTTCTTTGTCAATTGGATTTTAAAATAAGTCACAGTATTGAGGGGAAGCAAAATTCCTGCGACATTTGTCGTCTTTCGAGTGCAACGCGGAAAACCGAATTCGAGACTTGTGAAGATTTCCTGATGCACTTATCATGGATAAGTGGGGAAGGGGGGTAGGAAGTTTGTGCTGGACAGACTTGTTGGGACTTATTTCTAACTAGATTAAAAAGAATGGTAGGGTATTTGTGACCTGAATAGTATCTTGAGCATTGCAGTAACATAGCAAAATATTCAGTACACCATGCAACGTCTGTCCACTTTAGTATTCAGTGTTTTAACTTTGTCATCAGAAATGTCATGAAATAAGCAAATAGGCGAAAAAATCGAAGAAGTTGTCGATGTTCAATGTATTTACATTATCTTTGTTTACTTATGAACAGAGTTGTAACAAGTTATGACTAATGAATAGAACATTGACAAAATTTATATTTGATTTTTTTATTTGAGCCTCTCCCTTTCTTAACTTGTTGGAAACCCTGTGTAATGCCCTTTTCATAAATTTAAAAATCATCGTCATCGTCATCGTCGTCGTCATCGTCGTCGTCATCGTCATCGTCATCGTCATCGTCAATATCCGACAGCCCCACTTTTGAAGGTGTTAAGCCCATTTTTTGTTCAGATTTTCAAAATTCACATTTCCCGTGATTAAACTCACTTCAAAACATACCCATAATGTTGCAAAAAATTTCATCTATGGACAACCAATATAGAAAAACCTCCTTGAACCCCTAACAGACTGGTCAAAATTGCACGAGTAGAGGGAAGTATGATGAAGAATGTTGGTCAGGAAATTTTCGAAAATTCCGACACAGTTAATTTATTGGTGTACAAATAATGAAACCTCCTATAACGGCTATTATAAAACTTCGTTGAAGGAAATGAAAAACGAACACTACACTCATAGGTCAAGGAGGCGGGGGGGGGGGGCTAACGAAATATTTCTTTCTGAAAATTCGGGCAATATGCTGAGAATTTTTCGGGCACCTATACTGAAAGAAAAATACATTGCAATGATGTAGCTAAAGGAAATGAATAATTTAAAAATTATCTTCTTGGTAATTAAAATAAAGTTCTAAGCTTGGCCGACTAATTCACCATTACCAATGTAAAAGAGAGTTTTGACATAATTGGACCTCCACGCCATTTTCATGCTCACTGATATGATGTGATATCTGCTGTTTGCTTTACAAATTCCAACAGGCGCGTAGCGAATAATTTGCCAAGGGAGGGGCGAAGCCTGTAGGCAAACCATCTAAGCGTAGCGCCACCACGAGTTGGCGCGAAGCGTACAAGAAAATTTTGGCCGAAAATGCCTCCCAGATCGCTGGAAATGACACTTCCCATGCCTTGTAAGTTACATCTAAGCATTTTCTATTTCGAATTTACTAGCGATATCATAAAAAAAATATGCTCGGGAGGGGGGGGGGGCGGCGGTCGCCCCATTCCCGAAATGCGTCATGTTCCCCGACGACTTGGTCGAGTTCGAGACCAACCACAGTTGGTTCCATAGCACAATTGTTTAAGGCGTCCATACACACACACGCGCGTTATGATAGACCATATATAGTATATAGATACGTTAGTGAGAGAGGAAAAATGGAAACGTCAAAAATGGAGTTGTCGGTGTAAGGGGTAGGGTGAGGCGCACGCCCCTTCCGAAATCCGAAATCCGTCACTGGCTACCCGGCCATGTGTATATAATAGGGTTCAACGCTGTAATGATGTCACTGTTCCTCTTTCTCTTCCCGGTGTCTTGGCGTTTATCTTCTACTCCCTCCTTTTCTTTTTTTTCCTCTCCTTGTTTTTCTTTTCCATTCCTTCCTCTCCTCCTCCTCCTCTTTTTTCCCCTCTTTTCCCCTCTTTTTTCCTTTTTTCTTCTCTTTTTTTCTCTCTCTTTTTTTCTTACCCGGGGGGCGCGCGCCCCCAACGCCCCCCCTGGATACGCGCCTGGTTATATGTCTGTATAATGGTAATAATTGCGCTTTTTATCATTCCAATATCTTAATAGCTTTGACTTACAATATGTACAAAAAACATAATAAAAAAAAATAAATAAAATAGAGCGATATGTTTTAAATACATAAGTGAAAATTTTCTTCATAAATATATTTCAAGAAAAGTATTCCCTAGTTGCTCACAGCTACAATGAGTTGTGTACGAATATAATCTACAAATATTAAAGAAACCCACGGTACAAGGAATTTACAAAAACAAATTAATTACAATTTCAATGATTTAAAAATACGAATCCAATTTTGTATGTTTCTGCCAAAATTATCACTGAAACTGAATGCTTTTTGTGTATGTTAAAGCATACAGGTCTCATTATACATTGTGGAAACTGTAAAATGATAAAATAATACATCCATAAGATGTAATCTAGTTTTATCAGTATCAATATCTCAATAAATAAGGAAATTATTATTTTTCCTTGTAAAGCACCAATGATGCAGGTGAAAATGTTTATGTTTTCACACGATACTACTGTTTTTTGTTTTTACATTTTATATTTATTTAATACCTTCTTATATCAGGAAGTAAATAAAATGGATTGATGAAATTTTCTTTATTTTATATTAAAAATTGTTTTGGTTTAGTATGTTATGTTTTGTTTCATCCCCATTCCTGTTGTAGATACATGCATCAACTCCAAACGGGTTTGAGTGGCTCCGTCATCGGACCTGTCTTTGGGTTCGTTATCTGAATGATAGTGTGTGACTCTCCGTCTAGACTTTAATGCATTGTCTTTGCTTTCTTTATCTGAATGATATAGTCTGACGCTCCCTGAATGTTGTGATGGCGGTATTTGTAAACTGATTAGCATTTTGAGCATTGCAGTAACATAGCAACATATTCAGTACACCATGCAACGTCTTTCCACTTAAGTGTTCCGTGTTTTAACTTTGTCATCAGAATTATCATGGAGTAGCCAGAGATGCGAATATGATTACTAATTGACCACATGCATTTTTTTTAGAAACTGTCAAGTGCATCGCTTACTCGATTTCCAAGGTATTTACACTATCTTTTTTACTTACGAACAGTGTTGTAACAAGTCATGACTTGCGTCACTTATATTACTTTGCATTGTGGAGACACATATTGTTAAAATATTGTGTGAATTAATAGCACAGCAGCAGGGTTGGTGATGTCATTATTGCAACTGAGCATGAGAAAAGTTTTTTTTTTAAAGGGAAAATGAAGTTTAACAAAACTATTTTCCTTGGAAACAATTTGCATGGTGAAGAAATTCTAACGAAGAGAACATTGACAATATTTATATATGAAATTCTATATCTGAGCCACTCTTTTTGTCGACACGCTTTTGTCAAAACTTCCTTACAAATTTGATCACTTCCGAGAGGACTCATCGACTTTTTATCAATTCTGGAGTTACAATCTGGAATAGTTTAGACAACACAATAAAAACATCCAAAAGTGTTCAATGCTTTTACTTAACGATTATTATCATTAAGCAGTGATTCTTTCTTTCTTGCATTTTTCTTTGTTCTTTGTGCTTGGTTCTTTTCTTTTTTCTTCTTCCTCTTACCTATCCTTTGTATTCTTTCGTTTATTGTTTTATGTAAAGGGGACTGCTCGTAAAAGCTCTGCTTCTTCAGTCCTTCTCCACTTCTTTGTGCTTGAAGTATTGACCATTTTATTTATATTATGTGGAAATAAACTAAACTCAAACTTTGTGGAAACCCTGTATAACGTCCTTTTCATAAATCGCAAGAGCCCCTTTCAATTGCTCATTTACGATCGTGCCCTTCTATCTGCTTCCAGCCCCTGGGTAAAGAAATGCACCCTATATTGGGAACTCTCATCTATTATTATTATGTTCGTGGAAAACTAGTTGATAGTTGCTGACATAAACAGTGGTATCTTTAATAAAGGGATAACCCACGGCTGAATACGATTACCACACTACATTGCTAGTAATTTCTGTATCGTGAGGTCAAACCACAATTTTGTATTCATGGGCGAAGGGCAGAGAAGAGAGGGACAGAAAAGAGCGAACAATTAATACACACTTTTGACGGGGCCCTGCAGGGTATAATCCTTTTCGGATACTTCCAAGAAGTGGTGTTAATCGAAGATACATTAATATGTAATTCTAGAAGGGATGCTCATATTTTACAGCCTTATATACAAAAATGTACCAACTGATGAGTCAGCCACCGAGTCAGAGACGAAAGGCTTGAGGGGCGGGATGGGATGGGATGGGGGAGGTAGGGGTGGGATTAACTAGGTAGGTGAGTTGCTATATATATATATATATATATATATATATATATATATATATATATACATATATATATATATATATATATATATATATATATATATATATATATATATATATATATATATATATTGGGTGTGGGGAGGGGGGTGGGTACGACGTGCTGCTTTGAGTGTGGATCTAAATGTTACTTTTTTCTTGTCTTGTTCTCTCTGACTATTTTTGGAAGCGCCCTACTAGATAAGTCCCTTGGGTTTATATGGAATGCTTCCTTTCACAATTTTCCTTGTTGTTTATGTATTTTGCCACTTATTTTACTCCTCTGTATTTAAATTGTGAAGAAACAAATAACTGAAGTGAATTACGAAGCCTTTAAATTTTCGCCTCATTACTCAGGTTATACGAAGCCTAAAAAGTATCGCGTCATGATTCAGGTTATACGAAGCCTGGAAATTATCACCTCATCACTCAGGTTATACGAAGCCTTTAAAGTATCGCCTCATCACTCAGATTATACGAAGCCTTTAAATTATCGCCTCATCACTCTGGTTATACAAAGCCATACAACATATCGCCTTATCCCTCAGGTTATGAAATGCCTAGAAATTATCGCCTCACCACTCAGGTTATACGAAGCCTTTAACTTATCGCCTCATCACTTAAGTCATACGAAGCCATTAAATTATCGCCTCATCACTCAGGTTATACGAAGCCTTTAAATGATCGCCTCATCGCTCAGGTGATACGAAGTCTTTCATCACTCAGGTTATACGAAGCCTATAAATCAGGGTTTCTTTTACTTTATCCCCCCACGAACCCCCTGTGGATGTCAGAGTTGTCCACGAACCACCAACTTTTCGAGACACGATCTGAGTCATTATTATACTATAACACGCATAACAGTACTTCGTAAAAGATCAAGTACATAGTGTAATATTGTAATGAAAAAACAATAAGAGATGAACAAATATTTATTTGGAACACCTAAAAAACATAATATTGTTATTTGTTTTTAAAGGTGCACTTTAACTATATATCCTTACTACATGAATATCAAAGGAACACATACATAAGAAAAACTTCTCTAAATATATTTTTCTAATAGACAATGTAATGCTTTGCTGAGGATTATATAGTTAAATTCTACACGAAAAAGCCAACACGAGGGCTATCAAGTCTACTGCTCAAACACATTCGACTTTCTCTGACATTCAATAGCGGCGAAAGAAGATTTTCTGGAGGGCAACCAAATTTGAAGAATTGTAAATTTGATTTGCCAAATCCCCAAACCCCATCTGAAACTTTCAAAAAACGGCCCTCTCTGCATAACACGTATTCATTTGCGATATAAAAACTGGCACATGTAATTTACCAAAAGGTTAAAATATGACTTTTCAGTTTGTCACAAGAGTGAAGGGAATGGTGAACACACATCCCCCTGTAACCCCGGTACAATCCCTGCCCCTTTGTGACCAAATGTCAAATAGTTTGGGTTTGTGATCAATCGCAAATGACATTTCTTCGATCTCAAAATCATTAGATAAAGAGCATTAAAACAAGTCAATTTACCTTATCTCAATTCAAGGTAATGAAAGCGTAGTAAGTAATACATGGAAAGGATTGTAGGCCTTCATTATATTTCTCCTAATATTAGCTTTCTACAAAGCAACATATGTACAACACGTACCAAGTATCGTGGCGGCTGTGGTCGTTCTGTTACATGCACGAAAAAATGTCACGTATTACACACAACGTACTTCTTAACATTATGTTCATTAAACGAAAATTAAGAAATGGATAACCACTTAGCTGTTTTGAACGTTATGTTAAAAGGTTTGGAACTTGTAACGTTTAATATAAATTGAATTAAGAAATGTACATTTGTTTGTTGTTTCATTTCATGAAAATATGATTACATCATCCCAATACAATACATAACATAATAATTAATTATCGATAGTAAATATATATAGAAATGAAAGTTATTGCCGTTTAGTCAAATGCAATATTTGAGAAAAAATGACGGAAAAGCTTAAAACTCAGTAGCATAAGAGAGCTGTCGGACAATCGAGAATCCAAACAGCTAACATCACAACAGAACAACAGACCGACAGATATATATATATATATATATATATATATATATACATATATATATATATATATATATATATATATATATATATATATATATAAATAATGGATAGTTTGTTAAGGATGCTTTAACATCATCCGCCGATTTAAACTTTCTTTGTCTTCTTGTACATAAAATGAAAATAGAAAAAGGGGTTTAGGCCGTGGTCAATAAGGAGGCCAGGAAAGTTTTTGGGGTTAAGAATAATGTTTTGCGTTACATAATATACATGAGGAAATATGAAGGCTTCAAAAAGAGGAATAAGGTTACGTTCTCGGGCTCTCCCGCGCCCTGGAAGCACGTGATCTATACATGAATATTCTTTATGATTACGACATAATATGTCGGGTATTTTACATGATCCCAGTACAGTCTATTAGCATAATAATCAATTGATCGGTAGTAAATATATACAGAAAATGAACTATTTTCCGTTTATTTAAACGCAATATTTGAGAAAAATCTACAACAAACCTTAAAACTGTTTTGAACAATATGCTATAGGTTTTGGAACGTGTAACTTTTAATATAAACTAAAAAGGGAAAATTGAAAGAAATATGTTAATTTGTTAGTTGTTTCATGAGTTAAAATTTGGTTATTTACATGATCCCAGTACAGTGCATTAGCATAATAATGAATTTATCCGTAATTAATATATACAGAAAATGAAACTAATTTTACGTTGATTCAAATTGAGGAACATTTACGGAAGACCTTAAAACTCATTAGCATAAGAGAACTGTGTCGGACAATCGACAGAACAACAGACGGATAGATAGATATAGTTCATATTTTTTTCAAGAATGCTTTAATAGTCATCAGGCGATTGATATTTTCTTGGATTTGTACATAAAATGACAGCAATGGTCTCGGTTCGTGGTCAATAAGGGGGCCAGGAAAATATGGGATAACGAATAACGATTTGCGTTACAGAATATAGATGTGGAAATATGAAGACTTCATAAAGAGGGCCGGCAGGTCACGTTCCCGAGCCCGTCCGCGCCCTAGAAGCCCGTAAACGTGATCTACACATGACAATTTTCTATGATTATGACTTATAAATGAAAATTTGAAATTAACTCTGAACATTGAATGAAATGAAGTTTTGTAGCGATAGATTCATAATTTTAGCTATAAACTTACTTCATCCCCTCCCTGTATGTTTCACTCCCAAACCAGATAAATTATTGTTTGAGTATATTGTATGAATTAATTTATCGTTTTACTTGAAGCAGTGTATTTGTGATTCGTCTCACTGTTGACATAGGGTAACTATTTATAATGTAGTTAACAAAGTTTTGAAATACCTTTTGTCATTCAGTGATTTTTCTTGTCGTGATAAATGTATCGAAATCGAAATGTATCGAAAAAAATCAGCAGGTATCTTGAAAAGAATATTCGTACGCAAAGAAGGTACTGTGTTGTGCTGGAAGTTAACGGAATTCATGATGATGTTTGCTTCATATATCATAAACCTCAACAAGTTTATCAAAGCTGAAATTGTGTGAGCCGTAGAATATGTAATTTCCAGCTGTGATTTCATTTATAATATGAACACTTTATGGCTGAAGTAAATTAATCGCGTTCCCAGCTTTTAATATTATATTTTACAGCTATGTCTTCGTTTCTACTATGTGTAATTTATGACTGAACTACTTCGGATTCATCATCTGACAAACTTTCAGGTTCATCATCCGAGGGACTATTAGAACTCGCAGAATCTGCCTCTGTGCTCTCCTCAGAATCTGAATCATCCTCTTCATCTGCAACAAGCTTCTGTTCGTCATTATCGTCCTTACTGTGTTGGTTTTGATTCGTTCTCATCTCCGTCGTTAATATTTTATCATCGATTAAGCTTTGTACAGCTTCTTCTTCTGTAATATTTAACCAGCTCTCAGGGAACTTTAAATCATAGTCATCATAGTATCCCTCCATATCATGTACAAATATCCATTGCCAGAATAGTTTACCAGGATCATTTGTAGAAGGAAGAATATCCCAGTCTGGGTAATACTGTTTGTAATCTTTACAATGGAATACTTTTCCACGTCTCGTACACATTGCATCAGGAAGTAGGATGGATGAAGAGCAATCCTCTAATACCAGTCCTTTAGTATCAGGGTATGTTTCACATGCCATGCCTCTAGGACGATGTAAATGAGAAGAATGTATTGTATGACTCTTCATAATATTATCACAGAACATACCACACATTGGACAGGTTTTCTTACAAACATTCGATAGTCCTGCTGCTATTTTCAAGGATGAGTGGTCTAATGCAGGACAGTCGTCTTCCTCCCGTGGATTCCATTCATTTATACGCTCTTTTAAAAGACGAGAGACTTCCAGAGGACAAGGATTATCATAGATGTCGTATGTACGTCGCACTGACGAGTCTATATCAAATGTCTCTAACAGACGACCAATCCAGTCTTGATATGAGTCATTGCGATCTAAACTATTCTCCAATTTGGTCAGATCGTCGAAGACAGTTAAACGTAATTGATCAATTTCCCTTTTTTCTGTATCTGTTGTAAGTAAGTAATCGCAGTAGTCTCGAGACCATGCCATGATGTCGCACATAGATGGATAATATAAACTACCTACCCAATCATGCTCAATCACGTCTCGACTTTCGTATTCAAAGACGTCCCAAGGTAAACTCAATCGTTTAGTAAGTTCACTGTAATCAAAATTCTTTAAAACATGTTCAAATTTGTTCCGTAACTCTCCTTCTATGTAGTAATAAAGGACCTCTGATAGGTTGTTTTCCAAGTTTCTTTGCTCTATAAATTTACGAAAGGTGTTTCTCACTATACCATTTTCCTGGTGGAAATAACCACTGTAGTTATCATCACTAACCTCTGTATACTAAAAAACCTCATTAAATGCCCTACCACATAAGTGTATAAGTCCTTTTGCAATTAAACTAGTTGGTAGTTTTATGGCACCTTCTGTCTTTTTCGAAAGATTTTTTAGTGTTTTTCGCACTAGCAATTGAAAAATATTTCTATCAAAATGCATTCTGTTTTGACCCTTGAGCTCATCTATCGATGATTCAATAGATTGTATCATGGTATTGATAGCTTTCTGTTTTTCATATTGAATTATTTCATTTTCCGGCGTTTCGCTTTCTCTTTCACTGGGGTCTTTCTCTTTGAGAGTAGTAGCTTTATTTTTAATCCAAGCCTTGACCTGCTTATCGTTGATGTACTTTGAACAATCTGATAACTCAATGTGTTTCTCTATTCCTCCTTCCTTTGATAATATATTATGTATGTCGCTCCCTATAGCCATATCCCGTGTCATTCTTAACAATAACTTATCACATAACGTTTTTATATCAGACGGCGATATTTGGATTTGTGTGATACCACTCTCTTGTTTGATTTCTCTCGTCCATTTTTTCCACAAATCATCTAGTTCATGTTTATATCTTCCATGTAAATAGTCACTATCTGTATAAAGTAGGTATCCATGAAATGTATTTGCATGCGGTATTTCTTTTGTAACTGCTGTTGTACTTGCTACTTCTTTGACGTCAGTAATCATCCTCACCAACCATTTTGGTCCCAGATTTGGCAAATTATGTTCAAGTTTCTTAATCTCGTATTCTTCCGTTATCCTTTGTTGTGCCTGTTGTCTTGCATCTTTCACTGCAATATGAACATCCTCCAGGAATCCTCGTTTATGTCTAGAAATCATGCTCCTTCGAGGATGGTCTAAAACGTACTTTTCTACCAAATCTCTCAGTAGTTCGCTTTGCTTTTCCACTTCATCTTCTAAAGATGTTATCAGTAACTCAACACTGTTACCTATTTCTACTGCAAATTTGACGCGGCCAAGGCAGCCATTAGATTTATCCATTATTGCTTGTCTCATTTTCACTATCCGTTCATTATAATAGAGGCAAAACTGATTGAAATCTACAGCTCTGACACTGTCCTTAAAATTAAAGACAAAGTTTTCCTCTTTAACGGCGCTCCATACATCTTTCACGCGATCTATGAATGTAGATAAGCTTAAATCTGGAGTTATTATTTTATTTCTGATATCCCGTAAGAGTCCTCGTTTTATTTTGATAACTTTCTCCCCATACATATGATTTGGGGGCGCCATTCCTTGGCACGTATTGCAAATCTTCGTCAAATTTTAAATCTACAACGTCGGAAAACTCCTTATAACGACCCTCCAAGCCTTCATCTTCTGCAGCAAACTTTGTCGCCTCATTGAGTGTTTCTTTAATCTTGTCCGCACTTCCTTTATTTCTGTCTGCTGCTGTTAGATCGGATACTCGTTGTTGAACTATTTTACATCTGCATTCTATATCAACCTCCTTCATCCGCATCAGCGCATGCGCAGCTATTTGTAAAATACCGGCCACATCCGGACCGATGTTTTCACCACTTATGTTAAAAATCGTTACGTTAGCAATACTCAGTGCGAACGTGACCAGTTCATTATCATACCTATGGTCATCGTGGTCAATAGACTTTATTCCTTCAGTGTCAACGATAATGAAATACTTGAAACCCAACTCTTTTGCGAGGTTTTCTTCAATTTTCATAAATCGAGCGAATAGACCACGTGTACAGCGTCCTGCCCGAACAGGAAACCGTAAACCAAACATACTGTTAAGGAGGGTAGATTTACCACTACTCTGGACACCAACGACACTAATTACAAGAACCCTTGGGTCGTGTAAATGTTCTGTCATTTTGTCAAGAACCGCGGTAATCCACGTTATTGGTACAAACCCAGTGTCACCATCCATCAATTCAAATGGATGCATCTGTAAAGCTAAACTCATAGCTATCGACGGAAACAAAGGTATATTAGCCGTTTCCTTAGAAAGGGCATGTTTGTCATAAATATCCATGTATGCCTCGTACAGTTGACCCATCTCTCTTAGAAAATGTTCACTTCCTAAATTTTCACATCTGACTTTCTTCAAAAAAACATCGTTAGTTTTATCGCCAATGTTCTGGTTTGTCGAATGAGACGCATCTTTATTCTCACAACTTGTAACTGCTTCTTGTAGGTCTGACCTATTTACTTCTTCAGAGTCATTGTCTTCTGCAGCAGAGATTAATCTCATAGTTTTGATTGTATCTTCACTTACTAGTTCTTGTATCTTGTCATGACGAAAACAAAATATCTACTGAGAACGAGCGAAGTTTTTTCTGTGTCCTTTATACCATTGTAAAATATTTTCATCGTCTGTGAAAAGTGATTTTGAAGTTGTGATTCTCTTTTGTTTTTCTTTCCTGTATTGGTCTTTTCTCTGTGTTTTTCAAAAGACCAATCTTCCCTAATATTATCTGAATCAAATCGAGTTCTATCTAATTGCACACACTCCTGCCATGATTCTTGTAGCGGGAAACATTTCTTCTTGAATTCTAGACAGCCTTTGAACGGAATACTCTGGAATATATCTTTGATGAGCTTCCTTGCATTTTGGTTCTCATTTATCTCGTCATCAAAATCTATATCGCTGTCTGAACTTTTAGTTACATTTTCCAGTGAACCGCAAGCTTTACCTCGCTGGTAGCATTGACTTACAAATTCACATAATTTTTGTTCAAGGCAGTTTATTTGGATTTCCCCCACAAGTATCGATTGACTATTTAACAGGGGTCTCATATCCGGGATATTCGTCTCCTTTCTAGCTACCTCGATGAACAGAGATTTGGTTGACGCGCTTTTAATATTTCTAACGTACTCTTCAGAATCTGCCTTGTTTACTTCTGAAACAAATGTTATGGTCAAGTCTGCTGTTTTGCAACAAAACTCCGTTTGGATCGGGAAAGCTATACAATCTCCTCTTAAATTTAGAAATGTTGTTACATTCTTGATTGTTTCTTTCTCTGTGCCTTTCCGAGGAAGAAACCAAATGCTCTCAACAGTTCCTAGTGAATATTTTGGCTTCACTTTGTCACTTTCGCTATTTAAGAAAAAATGATGTAAATCATATCCTTGACACAAAGACAACATGCGATTAAGTATTTGTGACTTAGAGATATACACATCGCCAATTCGCAAAATGGCCACAGTAAATGTTGGGTGCGTTATAATGGATTTTTCCAGGGAGAATAGATCATCTTGTCCTTGCCATTTTTTGACGATTCTACGGCAAGTCCAACGAAGTATTTCAGGTTTCTTTTCTCTTACCCCCTGGAGGAGGAAAGGAACTGCCAACTGGCAGGCTGATAGTTTCTCTAAAATATCTTGTCTGAGAAAGTCATCAGAACAATGGAGAAGACTAAAAATGAAATCGCGCATACTGATATTTTCTGGAAGAAGATTCTGAGATAAAACAATCCTGTGGTCTAGTGAAGTGATTTTCTGCCAGAATGTGTGCATTAAACTGGTGTTAGTACTACAATCACGTACAATAAGAAACTCTTGCAGAGTAAGTTTGTTATAATGTTTACCAACTAAACCGATGCATTCTAGTAAATCTTCGAATGTTTTTGGTAGGTCGTCTTCCTCTCCATCATTCGAAGATTCTGGTTCACTTGGAAAATCATGGTCGCTGTCAGCTATATAGTCAATTGAAAAGAACGAAAAAGTTATGATACAATAATTTATATTTTAATCATGCAGGTATACATAGATATTGGCTAGGCTCAAATTCAGTTCAATTTTACGGATTTAGAGCTGTTAATTTGAGCAGAAGCGAAACCAGAGATGGGGAGAGGTCAGAGGAAGGTGGAGGTGATTCAACTTGACTGTTGCTATTAATAAATACAAGACAGTCGGATGTGAGTTAGCTGCGTACACCTATACCCACACGTAATATTAGGTAGTTGTAATTGTTTATATCGTTAATATGTGAAAGGACGTAGCTTCTAAGAGCATTGGGACACGTGCCTATACTCCCATCTCCCAAACTTCTGCCAAATTTCTTACATTTTACAACTCACGCACGCAAAGTCTTATTAAGAATATTGGTAAACTTACGAAGATGGTAGTACCATTTCGCATGTACACCCTCTTAAGGACCTCTTGATGACCTGCTGTTACAAACCTCCAGAGAAAAGACGTCGGACAGCCACCCCCACCTATTCCAATTCATAACAGTCGCAATGTCATGACATGTGTATTAGTAAAATCTTTAATTCCCTGACTTTTAAACTGAGAACAAACTTTGGCTTTTCCCCTTACACCACAAAGAAAAGCTACGCCCCTGCAGCTAAGTATCCGTAAAATTAAAATGTCACGTAAACTGATAGTTCTCTTCAAATAGTCAGTATATGCAAAGTTTATTTCTGAAGGCATTTACTTTAAAATCTGTTTTTTGTTTCGCGTTATGGCGGAGAGTGATATCCAATAATTGAAACGTTTGGGATTCTAAAATTGTATCGAGTATACCCTTCCCCACCCCGCATTACAATACCATATTGAACCATGACACGGGGTTTTATGGCTTTCGAAGCGATATTTTAGGTGGTAATCGAGTCGGTTAATTTCTATGAGGATAATAGCTTATTCTAGTCACTTTTGAAGTTAGTGATTCGAGGCAATTCGAGGCAAAAAGATAATGTGCTGAACATGTATTCGTTACCTTTCCCGTATGCAAAATTGCATACAATGTTAGCTGCATCACGATTGTGGACCTTCATCAGAGCAGCTTCCAGCCATGACAGATCATTCTCTGTAAATAACCCGTTGTTTCCAATGTTTGCCAAAACTTTTGGTTGTACACCCTTGTCTTCGAACCAAAAATTCTTATCCTCATGTTTTGCTATATCAACTAATTTCTCCAGATCTTCTGTGCCAAGTTCAGCTTCAACTTCAGTTAGCATATTCAAATATCGAGAGCCTGTAAATAAGAAAAACGTTCTATCAATCGCCAAATAGCTCAAAATAGGGATCAAATATGATTTACCAACCCCGTTATATAATTTTCAATTTTCATCTGCGATAGATATTAATTTTTTATAGTATGTTGATCGAAGAGTTGATAATTACTCAATTTTGGCAAGGTCCGGCAACTAAAAGCGACTGGTTGCGTATGTGTAAAGTCTATACTATCAGGGAAATATTCGTGATCTAAAAAATTAAGTTCTTAATGGTTGATAACTCGAGACTATTACTTTCAAAAGAAATATCGTCACTTTACCTGGTTGACTTAAAAAAATATTTAATGGGTAGTGGATTAAGCTATATTAATTTGTGAGCAGAAACCAATTGTAAATTACTCAACATCATATCTTCATAGAAAGAGATAATCACAGAGTTTAGGAAACATTCTAGTAGTAAAATATCCGATAACGTTAGAAAAGGCAAGATCGAATACTTTATAGTGTATTTAGTAAAGCAAACTGACGTCAACAAGCAGTGAGAACAACAAGTGAAAGGAGATTCATGACATTTGTTTGTACGGGACCTTAATAAAGGAATAAAGAAAAGAAATATAAACACAACAGTGATTGAAACCTTAGCGGTAAACCACAATGTTATATGCATCCGATTATAAATATGTTTATATAACATACTGTTCTCTTCGTGAAACGTCTTTCGACGCTTCGCAGGTTGACTTCCACTCGGTTCTTCTGCATCCATCTTCCTTTCACGGATTGTGTAGATTACTCCAGTGTAGCGTCAACTGCAGAGGGAAGATTGTTTCATGTTAGGACGTGCTATTACAGTACCAAACCCGACTATCAAAACTACATAGTGTTTGTACCCATGAACGCATTCGGTGCCAAAATAATCATTAGCGTTTAATTTTTTCTTAAACTATGCATTTATTCGTAGACATTTTGTAAAAGTCATAAACGAGCATTAAACTATACCAAACTGTCACAGATTGAACAATAAGAGTTGGAAGAGAATATGGTCACCATTTCATTAATTAGACTCTATAGTAAACCAGATTATATGTTCAATATTTATGTTAATCGAATCCGCAGTTCCTATTAGCTTATGTATTACATGAAGACGTTATGACGAACTGGCAAATCGACGAAACAATCATTGCACAATTCTTTGTTTACAAATGTGACTCCATTAGTCCGGTGATGTACAACTAAAACAACCGAAAAATAATGAGGTCGCACTATTCAGTGGCGCTCAAATTGTCAACAAAACAAAATCCCATTACATGTTTCCCTTTTTCAATTGGACGTTGCTAATACGCAATGTATAGCAGCTAAACATCATACCCCGCAAAGCAATCCTCCGTGACACAGTATTACGAAAACAAAATGGCGATCTGAGGTCTCATGACGTGATACAAACAAATCTATGTCCCGAAGTTTAACTACCATAACGTATTTTAAAGGCTTCAAAATTTCTTTTCCAAGTTGCAATATTCGCAACCTGCGTCCACGTTTATGGAAACTTCTACATATTAATGGATCGTTTCTCGGTTTGATTACAAGCCATATCTTCCTTACAGTAATATCAACGGATCACTATCATAAGATCAGAGTTATTCAAATTAAACAATCGTTGCTATGTAGGAACGCCCAGAAAAGAAAATCCAGCTAAACTCACCACGATTTTTTAGACATATTCGATGGATAGTGATATTTCTTCTGTCAGATTTGTAAGCACTACCTTATAATACCACCATTGGTTCAATAGTCATTAAGCATGCTAAGTTAAACAACACCTTATTGCAAAGTACACCGAACAGTCCACGGTGTAGCCTATATATGTGTGTGCAGTTATACAAGTTCAACATATTTGTTATACGTATACAACAAAAGTTCAAAACGCAAGAGTAAACAATCGACACGATTCATCAAATCTTATTTGTCACAATGTAACGAACCGGCTGTTAAATAATTTAATGGATGAAAAAGTCTGTAACAATGTGTCTACTATCGTCCAAATTGTGCTCTATGCATTATTGCCATCTCCACAAAACAGTGAAAATCTTGCCTGCACAATAAAAGCTGCAGCACTGATCATTCTTGCTTGGCTGCCAATCCGAGGCAGCGAATCATTTAAAGAATGTTATGCTCTGTTTTGAAACTATATATGGCAATGCGCCGACCCACACTTGATGAACTGTTAACTTGCCGTTAAAGCGGGCGCATTTTTCGCTCGAAAACCCCAGCACTGCACTAGCCATGTGTAAATCAGAGGTTTATCATGATGGGGCGTTTCATATTTGTGCACCACGTCTGTACAATATGGAACGCCAAAACCGAAAAAAAATATGTAAACCTAAGTCACTATGTGAATACAAAGTTATCGCCACATAATGACCAAGAACAATTTAAGTCCTTATGTGGCACCTTAATAGCTCCTCCACATAGCGACCAGGAACATTTTATTTATCATGCGATCATTACACTGCCACATATGACCGTCAATACCGACAATATTCACAATTCCCTATGTTTATCGCCACACAAGGACTAACGAACTGTGTTATTCTTTATGTGGCGATATGCAAATCCCCATTAAGGACTAACGCAGTTCGTTAGTCCTTATGTAGCAATTTGCGAGTATCCACATAAGGACTTACGCAGTTCGTTAGTCGTTATGATAAATAAAATGTTCTTGGACAGTATGTGGAGGAGCTATTATAGTGCCACATAAGGACTTAAATTGTTCTTGGTCATTAAGTGGAAATAACTTTGTACTTATGATAATTCATAGGGCATTTGTCACGCTACTGTGATCCTCATGTCAAATTTAATGTTATTATTGTGTTGCCACTATCCATCTACACTAAATGAAACCTAAAGATATCTACCATGACAATGTTGTGTCTTAAATTTGGTTAAAATTTGGCAAAAAAGGCAGAAATTTGTGACATTTAAATCTGTTATAATAATAATATATTCTCTTCCTTTATACATGGCTAACATGCCTATTTGTAAATTAAAATGATTCACATAATGACTTAGGTTTGCATAATGTTTCGGCATATTTGTCGGTTTTGGCGTTATATAGGAACGCCCTGCTGCCGGTACTTATTTTAATAACTTCTGATATTTTTACGTCCCAACTAAAGACTCATTTTTTATCATGACTGATCTTGTTTTTTGTCTTTAACTTGTTTATATTAGTTTAATTTATATGATCGATTGACATATTTTTCCATTTTGCTTTGACTACTTTAAATCTTATGTATCGTATATTTGTAGTTTTTTATTAGGAAATATCCACAAATTTAAATAAAGTGTGGCTAATTTAGATGACGGCACCGGTAATTTTCACTTTGGGATTGTATTTGGATGCTACTTTGTCACTACGGGTTTGTTACTGTAAAGTTTTTTTTAACAACATGAAGAGATATTTCTGTTTACAATTTGTTATAGAGAGCTAAAACCATGTTACCATATTTGGATAGACTTAAGTATAATGGTCACAACATGAATATAACTGGTATTGGTTCATGAACAGAAGAGACAACAGTATTATGAGATTTACTGGTATAAATTTTAAGATCATATAGATCGATATTGTAACAGTAAACAGGATATTCAAATTCTGAGAACCAATCGGTCTTGAATGTCATTCATGATAACGTGTGGCGTCACAGGTCATTTAATGTTTTCGAACGTTTATCTCGGTAAAACTGTATCATGCAAACATGATGAATGAGTCTTAAAAGGATATACTTAAATGATCAAGCATGAGTGATGCTTTATGTTGGAAATGTTAGAAAATTGTGAAATGTTTAGTTCGATGCCTCGTTTGTGAACCAACAAATGCTTGTTGATGCCGTAATTAGTTCAAAATCTTTTCTATGGCTTTATAAGATTATTTCGCAATTAGTATGGCAAAGATCGAATGTTCAAGCAACAGCTTTCCAGTAGAGAACTCAGAAGGCGTTGAAGACGGGGACAAGCAAAACTCATATTTTTCAAACTTTAACAATGATATGGAGATTTTATGAATTAGTAGCAAGTACCTGTTCATTCATCTTTATTCATAAAACTTTATTTCTGTCCCTTTTGAAATAAACAACATAAGAATGCATAGAACATAGCGATTTTAAAGAGAAAGAGACTGACATGTACCCACAAGAAGCTTGGAGAAGCTTATAAACGTGAACACCCCTTTACAAAATAAAATACGTCTCAATATGAAACAATAAAACAAGAGCGAGTGAAAAAAAACACAAAGGAAAGGATCACAGCTATTTAAGCTTGGAGAAGCTTATAAACGTGAACACCCCTTTACAAAATAAAATACGTCTCAATATGAAACAATAAAACAAGAGCGAGTGAAAAAAAACACAAAGGAAAGGATCACAGCTATTTAAGCGGTAAAATGTTATAACACAGAACCAAGAAATTGTTAAACACAGCTTTTTGGTACTAAGGGCACTTTTGAAAGTAATATTTGGGAGACATTTAATAACATTATCGTGGAGTGAATTCCAGATATAAGTCCTTGGACACGAACACTGTGTTGCAAGGAAGTGAGTCTAAAACGTGGAATCGATATAAAATTACATGTATACGGGTAGGATACGAATACGTGTCTGTCATTACATACATTAAAGAAACTATTAACATGGATAGAAGAGTAGCTTGTAACAGTTTTAAATAAAAACACCAGTGTGGTAACGATTAATATCACATACTGAAAGGGTGTTCATTTAAACAAAAACAAACCATAGTTGGATGATTAACATATTTTTTACTTAAAACAGAACGAATGGCCCTTTTTGGAGGATAAAAATATGTTGGATTTTAGAAGCATATGTACTGCCCCAAATAATATTTAAATACGATAGGCAAGGTAGAATAAAAGTTCTGTAAAGGACAATAAGAATATTCCTAGGTAGCAGGTAAAAAAGGCGATTTATAATTCCAACACAATTTGAAATTTTAATGGAGATATACATATTGTGATCTTTCCAAGAGAGATATTTGTCAATATAAACTCCAAGGAGCTTGTTGGATATTTCAAATTAATCAACCCCACGAAACGTATGATATTGTTACATGATATTGAAATGATGTTAAATAAATGTAGCTAACAATTTTATCATAATTTCTCCTTAAGCGGATGATGCTTGGTTTATTTTAACAAAATTTGAGGTCGGATCAATACGTCACAGACAGAAAGTGCTTTTAATTGATTAATTTCTTTGTTCATAACTAGCAAATTGTGAACATATTGATATTGATTACAAATATATAAATTGTCAATTATTTTTGAAGACCAATTTGTCTCAAGAAGTTTAAACAGTATACTAATTGGAATGTAACTCGCAGAGAATGGAATCCTCATGAGCATAACTGATTCCAAATATTCCGAAATTTGGAGATTCAATAGTAGCAAGTAAAACTTAAGACGCATAGTTTAGAATGAAAGGCGAAAGTGAATAAAGGAAATCTCGAAATATCAAAATATAGACTTCCATTAATATTAGTATTCCTGATATGACACAACTGATAGAGACTTACAGAAATGAGTAATTTCTATTAAATTCTGCCAAACATTTTTAAACCGTTGTTAGAAAAGGCCACGTAAATATTTTACAACAACGTGTGCTTCAGTTTCAATGTGAGAAGTTTGTCAGTATTTCCTCAACTGTAAATTTATCGTTCTAACTTAGCTGATATGAACATATCTGTTTGTAACCACATATCCTGATTTTCACCTTATCAAAGATTCATGAGTTACGAGATTTGAGGCTTTATCCTTGTCAAGTGGCATATTGTGATACTATGGTATAGATGCGCAAGACTCAGATAATAGCTTTGTTTCGTATATTGTCTTCTTAGTATACCAAAGAAACTGTCACCCATACTCAAACTTTAGCAAGCATTTTACTGCCACTTTAAAAGTAATATATACCACACAGAAATATTCAGCAGTTTTTCGGATAAACTGCTTTGACTGATGACATTATTGGTGTGTTTTCGCATTAAAAATATGATTCCCGTGAGACGCACTTTAGGATTTCTTTAACCGTGTATTGCTGATTCACATCTCTTTTGGATATGACAAACGGTTTATGTAAAGCCTATACGTGTGTAACCACTGTGTATACATACAGCGCAAAGGCTTAATAGCAGTATCACAATGGAGCTTCACTAATGTGCAACGATGCATCAAAACGAAATGTAAAAGATATGGTAATAAAAGAATGGAATCGCATGACTTAACAAAATATTACGCAAAAGGTATAGCAACGAATTTTCCCCAGCCTATATTACAGTATGAGTTCCTGGTAAGTAAACATGGTAGGCGTGAAATTTCAAACCCAGCTCAGATGTCTTTTAGAACGTCCAATGATGGACGTGAAAGCAACCTTTTCTACCTTACTGTTTATAGGTTTATGGTTATATGTCTGTCTAATGGTAATAATTTGAGTTTTTTATAATTACAATATCTCAAATAGCTCTGACTAATAATATGTACAATAAAACATCATATTAAATAAAATAAAATAGAGCAATACGTTATAAATACATTATTGAAAATTTTATTTTCTTCATAATAAATATTTCAAGAAAAGTGTTCCCTAGCTGCTCACAACTACAATGAGTTGTGTACGAATATAATCTACAAATATTAAAGAAACCCACGGTACAAGGAACTTCAAAAACAAATTAATTACAATTTCAATGATTTGTAAATACGAGTCCAAATTTGTATGTTTCTGCCAAAATAATCACTCAAATTTAATGAAACACAAACTGAATGCTCTTTTGTGTTATGTTAAAGCATACAGGTCTCATAATACATTGTGGAAACTGTAAAATGATAAAATAATACACCTATAAGATGTTAGCTAGTTTTATCAGTATTAATATCTCACAATAAATAAGGAAATTTTTATTTTTTCTTGTGAAGCACGAATGTTGCAGGTGAAAATGTTTATGTGTTCACACGATACTACTGTGTTTTGTTTTTACATTTTTATATTTATTTAATACCTCGTTATATCAGGAAAGTAAATAAAATGGATTGATGAAATGTTCTTTATTTTATATTAAAAATTGTTTTGGTTTGGTATGTTATGTTTTGTTTCATCCCCGGTGCTGTTGTAGATACATGCACCAACTCCAAACGGGTTTGAGTGGCTCCGTCATCGGACCTGTCTTTGGGTTCGTTATCTGAATGACATTGTTTGACTCTCCCTCTAGACTTTAATGCATTGTCTTTGCTTTCTTTATCTGAATGAAATAGTCCGACTCTCCCTGAATGTTGTGGTGGCAGTATTTGTAAACTGATTAGCATATTCAGCATTGCAGTAACATAGCAAAATATTCAGTACACTATGCAACGTATTTCCACTTAAGTGTTCAGTGTTTTAACTTTGTCATCAAAATTGTCATGAAGTAGCCAAATATGCGTATATGATTATTAATTGATCACATGCATTTTTCAGAAATGGTCAAGTGCATCGCTTACTTGATTTCCAATGTGTTTACACTATCTTTGTTTACTTACGAAGTGTTGTAACAAGTCATGACTCGGGTCACTTATATTTCTTTGCATTGTGGAGACACATATTGTTAAAATATTGTGAATTAATAGCACAGCAGCAGGGTTGGTAACGTCATTATGGCAACTGAGCATGAGAAAGGTATTTCTTTAAAAGAGAAAATGAAGTTTTACAAAACTATTGTCCTCACAAACAACTTGAAATTCTGGCTATATTTCAGCCACTCCCTTTCTCGACACGCTTTTGTCAAAACTTCCTTACAACTTGATAACTTCCAAGAGGACTAATCGACTTTTATCAATTCTGGAGTTACAATCTGGAAAAGTTTAGACAACAAAATAAACACATCCAAAGGTGTTCAAGGCTAATACTGAACGATTATTATCATTAAGCAGTGATGCTTTCTTTCTTGCTTTTTCTTTGATCTTTGCTCTTTGTTTTTGGTTCTTTTCTCTTTTCTTCTTCCTCTTACCTATCCTTTGTATTCTTTCGTTTATTGTTTTCGTAAATAGGGACTGCTCGTAAAAGCTCTGCTTCTTCAGTCCTCCTCCACCACCTTGAAATTTAGGTATTCACAATTTATTTATATTATATTGAAATAAATTAAACTCAAACTTTGTGGAAACCCTGTATAACGCCCTTTTCACAAATCGCAAGAGCCCCTTTCGCACTCTTTCAATTGCCTATTTACGATCGTGCCCTTCTATCTGCTTCCAGTCCCTGGGTAAAGGAATGCACCCTATATTGGGACGGTCTCATCTATTATTATTATGTTCATGGAAAACTAGTTGATAGTTGGTGACATAAACTATACAGTGTAATCTTTAACAAAGGGATATCCCACCGCTGAATACGAATGTCACACTACATTGCTAGTAATTGCAGTATCGCAATGTCAAACCACAATTTTGTATTTATGGCGAAGGGCAGAGAAGAGAGGGACGGAAAAAAACGAACAATGATTACACACTTTTGACGGGGCCCTGCAGGGTATAATTCTGTTCGGATACTTCCAAGAAGAGGTGTGAGGAATCGGAGATTAATATGTAATTCTAGAAGGGATGCTCATATTGTACAGCCGTATATACACAAATGTACCACTGATGAGTCAGCCGCCGAGTCAGAGACGAAATGCTTGAGGGGCGGATGGGATGGGGGTGATGGAGGTAAGGCCGTAGGCGTGGGATAAACTAGGTTGGTGAGTTGCTAGAAAATGGGATAAATACCCCGGTAGGTCAGGTGTAGCGATACAAATCTATCCCTGCTGATTAAAAGTTAGGTTATAGGTCTTTAGATAATACTAATAATTGGTTATTATTATTATTGTTAGGCCTTTAAATTATCGCCTCATCACTGAGGTTATGTGGCACTAGTAATACCGCTTTAAGAAAGTTATTTGTTTTCCAGAAAAAGAGCTATCAGACACATTACAAATTCTGCTCCACGTTAAGACGCCAGTGCACATTTTAAATCACTTAAGTTGTTAAAATTTAATGGTATTATCAGAGTAAATAGTGCAACTTTCACAAAGCGCTAGCTTCAGGGCTTTCTAATTCCCTTTCCAAAAAAAAAGGTCTTCGTCTTCTTGGTAATCGGCCACCGGTATTTTATTCCTCTGGATTTGAAGAAACAAATAACTGTAGAGAAATACGAAGCCTTTAAATGATCGCCTCATCACTCAGGTTATACGAAGCCTAAAAATTATCGCCTCCTCACTTAGGTTATACGAAGCCTATATGTATCGCCTCATCACTCAGGTAATACGCAGCTAGAAAATTATGGCATCATCACTTAGGTTATACGCAGCCTAGAAATTATCGCCTCATCACTCAGGTTATACGAAGCCTTTAATGTATCGCCTTCACTTAGGTTATGCGAAATGCAGAAATTATCACCTCATCACTTGGGTTTACGAAGCCTATAAAATTATCACCTCATCACTTAGGTCATACGAAGTCTTTAAATTATCGCCTCATCACTCAGGTTATACGAAGCTTTTAAAGTATCGCCTAATCACTAAGGTTATAAGAAGCCTAGAAATTATCGCCGCATCACTCAGGTTATACGAAGCCTTTAAATTATCGCCTCATTACTCAGGTCATACGAAGTGTTCAAATTATCGCCTCATCACTCAGGTTATACGAATCCTTTAAATTATCGCCATATTTGGTAATGATCCATTTCATTTACTCCTGAAGTAATATTGACTCATTATACCTATATTTAAAAAAAATAATTGGGGACACAAAGTTTCCAAATTTAATGAAGACATCACACAGCATATATGTTTGCGCACCGAAAGAAATTATTATGGCGAGAGCAATGAGAACCAAGCAAACATTATATAATACAAACTTCAGTAACAATATTAAATAACTTATGTTCACAGACCACATGCAATCGCTTCTGGGAATAAGGGACGCCGTTTGTGTTAAAAAAGACGTACATTAAAAGAACCATATCCAGAGATGGAAACATTATCAAGAATTTGATGTAGGGGATGAGTGGGGCGGAGGTTGGGGAGGGAGGGTCAAGTCATGTGTTTTTTCATGTGATTGTCACAATGTCCTCTACTGGAATAGAATTTTAAGCGGTGGCGCTCTTTGAATAAATGAAATGACATTAAAGAAATGATCTATCACCGTGATAACACCTAATAAAACATAAGATTATTTTACCGGGTTATGTTGTTGTCTATATGCTAATGAGTAGTTAATGCAGTCCCTTGATTGTAACACAGGTTGTTACGAAATTTACTCTTCCAAGAAATAGCTTATTATAAATTTCTACCACTCTTCCGGTTTTGTGACAACCCTATACAACGCCCATTTTATAATTACAAGAGCTTTTCACTCATCCCTTTACCATTGGACCCCTCCCCCCCCCCCCACTTGCTTCTTTCCCTTTCAGCCAGAGGTTCAGGAATTGACCCTATATTTGAACGCTCCAACTGTTTTCATATCTTCCACGATAATATTATAGGTACCATGATATTGTCGGCCTGGGTCCTCCTTTGCTTTACACAATGAAACGGGCACACAGAGAAATAAACACAAGATAACTCAAGTTTTTGTGATTCACTCTTTTATTACCATGTAACTTCAGAATTATGAATGAAATATAATAAACAGTAGTGAAGCACAGTTTAACCGAAAAAGTATATCTGAAGTCGAACGGAACTTAAAGTTATTTGTTTTAACAAGTGCATTGAAACTATCATAGCTTACTACATGAATATCAAAAGGAACACAAACATAAGTAAAACATCTCAAAATATATTGTTCTAATAGACAATGTAATGCTTTGCTGAGGATTATATGACTCAATTGAATTCTACCAAATTTGAAGAATTGTAAAGTTGATTGTCAAATCTCCAAACTCCATCTCAAACCTTACCGAAACGGCCCTCTCAGCAAACCACGTATTTATTCCGAGTAAAAACTAGCATATGTAATTTACCAAAAAGTAAAAATGTGACTTTTCAGTTTGTCACAAGAGTGAAGGGGATGGTGAACACACATCCCCCTGTAACCCCGGTACAATCCCTGCCCATTTGCGACCAAATGTCAAACAGTTTGGGTATGTGATCATTCCCAAATATGGAAAGCGTAGTAAGTAATACAGGGAAAAGATAGTAGGCCTTTACTATATTTCTCCTAATATCAGCTTTCTACAAAGCAACATAATGTACAACACGTACCAAGTATCGTGGCGGTTCTGGTGGTTCTGTTACATGCACGAAAAGAAGTCACGTATTACACACAACGTACTTCTTAACATTATGATCATGATACGAAAATTAAAACTGTGGATTACAACTTAGCTTTTTTGAACGTCATGTTAAAAGTTTTGGAACTTGTAACTTTTAATAAAAATTGAATTAAGAAATTTACATTTGTTTGTTGTTTCATTTCATGAAAATATGATTACATGATCCCAGTACAATACATAGCATAATAATTAATTATCAATAGTAAGATATATACAGAAAATTGAAGTTATTGCCGTTTAGTCAAATGCAATATTTGAGACAAAATGACGAAAAAGCTTAAAACACAGTAGCATAAGAGAGCTGTCGGACAATCTAGAATCCAAACAGCTAACATTATAACAGAACAACAGACTGACAGATAGATATAATGGATATTTTGTTAAGAATACTTTAATATTCATCCGTCGATTTAAACTTTCTTTGACTTATTGTACATAAAATGAAAATAGAAAAAGGAGGTTTCGGGCCCGTGGTCAATAAGGAGGCCAAGAAATGTTGGGATAAAGAATAATGCCTAGCGTTACATAATATACATGAGAAAATATGCAGGCTTCAAAAAGAGGGCCGGCGGGTTACGTTCTCGGGCCCTCCTGCGCCCTGAGAGCCCGTAAATGTGATATATTATACAAATAATGAATGGTTATGAGTGCAATAGTGCAAATATTTCATGAGTTGAAAGATGGAACGTTCCATTCAACGAGGCGCAGCCGAGTTGAATGGAACAAATTACATCTTTCAACGAATGAAATATTTGCACTTTGCACGAATGGAAACCATTCATTATTTGTTTTATACAACACCTTAAAATTTGGATATAATTGGATGTAAAATGCACTCATGCAACAGATTGTTTTGAACAGACAGGTTTCTCTGCTCTCTTACCATTGAAAAAAGTGCTATCAAAAAAGTATAACGCATGGTTCTATCATCATAGCGTGCAGTAGAGCGGATTTTGCATGCAATCGACGAGCAATTGACCAATCAAATGGCCGGAATATAATTAGGTGTTGTATAAACATGTATATTCGTTATGGTTATGACTTATATGTCGGGTATTTACATGATCCCAGTACAGTCCATTAGCATTATAATCAATTTATCCGTAGTAAATATATACAGAAAATGAACTAGTTTCCGTTTATTAATAACGCAATATTTGAGAAAAGTTTACGGAAAATCTTAAAACTGTTTTGAACAATTTACTAAAAGTTTTGGAACGTGTAGCTTTTAATATAAACTAAAATAGGGAAAAATGAATTAAATATGCAAATTTGTTAGTTGTTTCATGTTTTAAAAATGTGTTATTTACATGATCCCAGTACAGTGCATTAGCATAAAAATGAATATATCGGGAATTCATATATACAGAAAATGAAACAAATTTTACTTCGATTCAAGTTGAGGAACATTCGGACAATCGACAGGACAACAGACGGATAGATAAATAAAGTTCATATTTTGTTAAAAATGCTTTAATATTCATCCGCCGATTGAAAGTTTCTTGGATTTCTTGTACATAAAATGACTGCAATGGTCTCGGTTCGTGGTCAATAAGGGGGCCAGGAAAATATGGGATAAAGAATAAGGATTTGCGTAACAGAATATACACGTGGAAATATGAAGACTTCAAAAAGCGCCCTGGAAGCCCGTAAACGTGATCTATACATGAACATTTTCTATGATTATGACTTATAAATGAAAATTTTAAATTAACTCTGAATATAAAATGATATCGAGAGACTCATAACTTGTAGTTATAAACTTACATCATCCCCTCCCTGTATGTTTCACTCGCAAACCAGATAAATTATTGTTTGAGTATATTGTATGAATTAATTATCGTATTACTTGAAGCAATGTATCTGTGATCCGTCTCATTGTTGACATAGGTTAACTATTTATAATGTAGTTAACAAAGTTTAGATATATCTTTTGTCATTCAGTGATTTTTCCTGTCGTGATAAATGTATCGAAATCGAAAAAAAAAAATCAAAAAATTTAGCAGGTATCTTGAAAAGAATATTCGTACGCAAAGAAGGTACTGTGTTGTGCTGAAAGTTAACGGAATTTATAATGTTTTCTTGATATCATAAACCTCCACAATTTATCAAAACTGAAATTGTGTGAGCCGTACAATATATAATTTCCAGCTGTGTTTTTATTAATAATATGTACACTTAATGGCTGAAGTAAATTAATCGCGTTCCCATCTTTTGATATTATATTTTACAGCTATGACTTCGTTTCTACTATGTGTAATTTATGACTGAACTACTTCGGATTCATCATCTGACGAACTTTCAGGTTCATCCTCCGAGGGACTATTAGAACTCGCAGAATCTGATTCTGTTCTCTCCTCAGAATTTGAAACATCATCTTCATCTGCAACAAGCTTCTGTTCGTCATTGTCGTCCTTAGTGTGTTGGTTTTGTTTGGTTCTCATCTCCGTCTTCAATTGTTTATCATCGATTAAGCTTTGTAAAGCTTCTTCTTTTGTAATATTTAACCAGCTGTTAGGTAACTCAAAATCATAGTAATCAAAGTATTCCTTCCTAGTCTTTACAAGTGCCCATTGCCAGAATAGTTTACCAGGATCACTTGTAGAAGGAAGAACATCCCAGTCTGGGCAATACTGTTTGTAATCTTTACAATGGAATTCTTTATCAGTAATCGTACACATTGCATCAGGAAGTAGGATGGATGAAGAGCAATCCTCTAATACCAGCCTATTAGTACCAGGGTATGTTTCGTCTGCCATACCTCTAGGACGATGTAAATGAGAAGAATGTACTGTATGACTCTTCATAATATTATCACAGAACATACCACACATTGGACAGGTTTTCTTACAAACATTCGATAGTCCTGCTGCTATTTTCAAGGATGAGTGGTCTAATGCAGGACAGTCGTCTTCCTCCCGTGGATTCCATTCATTTATACGCTCTTTTAAAAGACGAGAGACTTCCAGAGGACGAGGATTATCATAGATGTCGTATGTACGTCGCACTGACGAGTCTATATCAAATGTCTCTAACAGACGACCAATCCAGTCAAGATATGAGTCATTGCGATCTAAATTGTTCTCCATTTTGGTCAGATCGTCGAGGACAGTTACAAGTAATTTATCAATTTCTTTGTTTTCTATACCATCACTGTTTTGGGGTATTAAGTACTCACAGTAGTCATCAGACCATGCCATGATGTCAAAAATAGTTGAATGAAATAAATCACCTTCATATGCATGCTTAATCCCGTATCGACTTTCGTATTCAAAGACGTCCCAAGGTAAACTAAATCGTTCAGTAAGTTCACTGTAATCAAAATTCTTTACAAAATGTTCATATTTTTTCGTTAAGTCTCTTCTCATGTAGTAATTAAGGACCTCTGATAGGTTGGATTCCAAGTTACTTTGAGTTATAAAACTACCAAAGGTATTTTTCACTATATCCTCTTCCCGGTCAAAAAAAATACTGTAATTATCATCACTAACCTCTGTATACTGAAAAACCTCATTAAATGCCCTACCACACAAGTGCATAAGTCCTTTTGCAATTAAACTATTTGGTAGTTTTATGTCACCTTCTGTCTTTTTCGAAAGATTTTTAAGTGTTTTGCGCACTAGCAATTGAAAAACATTTCCATCAAAATGCTTTCTCTTTTGACCCTTGAGCTCATTTATCGATGATTCAATGGATTGTATCATGGTATTGATAGCTTTCTGTTTTTCATATTGAATTATTTTATTTTCCGGCGTTTTGCTTTCTCTTTCACTAGGGCCTTTCTCTTCTTTGAGAGTAGTAGCTCTATTTTTCATCCAAGCCTTGACCTGCTTATCGTTGATGTACTTTGAACAATCTGATAATTCGATGTGTTTCTCTATTCCTCCTTCCTTTGATAATAAATTATGTATATCGCTCCCTATAGCCATATCTCGTGTCATTCTTAACAATAACTTATCACATAACGTTTTAATATCAGACGGCGATATTTGGATTTGTGTGATACCACTCTCTTGTTTGATTTCTTTCGTCCATTTTTTCCACAAATCCACCAGTTCATGTTTATTTCTGACATGCATATACATTCTACGTGTATAAGATAGGTATCCATGGAATGTATTTGCATGCGGTAATTCCTCAGTAACTGCCGTTGTACTTGCTACTTCTTTGACGTCAGTAATCATCCTCACCAACCATTTTGGTCCCAGATTTGGCAAATTATTTTCAAGTTTCTTAATCTCGTATTCTTCCGTTATTCTTTGTTGTGCCTGTTGTCTTGCATCTTTCACTGCACTATGAACATCCTCCAGAAATCCTCGTTTATGTCTGGAAATCATGCTCTTGCGAGGATGATCTAAAACGTACTTTTCTACTAAATCTCTCAGTAGTCCGCTTTGCCTTTCCACTTCATCATCTAAAGGTGTTATCAATGACTCAACACTGCCACCTTTTTCCACTGCAGATTCTACGCCGCCAATACTGTCATGAGTTTTATCCATTATTGCTTGTCTCATTTGCACTATCCATTCATTATAACAGAGGCAAAACTGATTGTAATCTACAGCTTTGACACTGTCCTTAAAATTAAAGACAAAGTTTTCCTCTTTAACGGCGCTCCATACATCTCTCACGCGATCTGTGAATGTAGATAAAGTTAAATCTGGAGTGATTATTTTATTTCTGACATCTTGTAAGAGTCCTCGTTTTATTTTGATAACTTTCTCTCCATACATATGATTTGGGGGCGCCATTCCTCCGGTCCATAGGCTTGGCACGTACTGCAAATCTTCGTCAAATTTTAAATCTACAACGTCGGAAAACTCCTTATAACGACCCTCCAAGCCTTCATCTTCTGCAGCAAACTTTGTCGCCTCATCAAGTGTTTCTTTAATCTTGTCCGCACTTCCTTTATTCCTGTCTGCTGCTGTTAGATCGGATACTCGTTGTTGAATTATTTTACATCTGCATTCTAAATCAACCTCCTTCATCCGCATCAGCGCATGCGCAGCTATTTGTAAAATACCGGCCACGTCCGGACCGATGTTTTCACCACTTATGTTGAAAATCGTTACGTTAGCAATACTCAGTGCGAACGTGACCAGTTCATTATCATACCTATGGTCATCGTGATCAATAGACTTTATTCCTTCAGTGTCAACGATAATGAAATACTTGAAACCCAACTCTTTTGCGAGGTTTTCTTCAATTTTCATAAATCGAGCGAATAGACCACGTGTACAACGTCCTGCCCGAACGGGAAACCGTAAACCAAACATACTGTTAAGGAGGGTAGATTTACCACTACTCTGGACACCAACGACACTAATTACAAGAACCCTTGGGTCGTGTAAATGTTCTGTCATTTTGTCAAGAACCGCGGTAATCCACGTTATTGGTACGAACCCAGTGTCACCATCCATCAATTCAAATGGATGCATCTGTAAAGCTAAACTCATAGCTATCGATGGAAACAAAGGTATATCAGCCGTTTCCTTTGATAGGGCATGTTTGTCATAAATATCCATGTATGCCTCGTACAGTTGACCCATCTCTCTTAGAAAATGTTCACTTCCAAAATTTTCACATCTGACTTTCGAATGAGATGCATCTATATTCTCACAGTTTGTAATTGCTTCTTGTACGTCTGACCTATTTACTTCTCCAGAGTCTTTGTTTTCTGCAGTAGAGATTAATCTCATAGTTTTGGTTGTATCTTCACTCACTAATTCTTGTATCTTGTCATGAAGAAAACAAAATATGTACTGAGAACGAGCGAAGTTGTTTTCTGTGTCCTTTATACCATTGTAAAATATTTTCATCGTCTGTGAAAAGTGATTTTGAAGTTGTGTTTCTCTTTTGTTTTTCTTTCCTGTATTATTCTTTTCTCTGTGTTTTTCAAAAGACCAATCTTCCCTAATGTTATCTGAATCAAATCGAGTTTTATCTAATTGGACCCACTCCTGCCATGATTCTTGTAACGGGAAACATTTCTTCTTGAATTCTAGACAATCTTTGAACGGAATACTCTGGAATATATCTTTGATGAGCTTCCTTGCATTTTGGTTCTCATTTTTCTCGTCATCAAAATCTATATCGCTGTCTGTGGAAATTTTGGTCACATTTTCCAGTGAACCGCAAGATTTATCTCGCTGGTAGCATTCACTTACAAATTCACATAATTTATGTTCAAGGCAGTTTATTTGAGTATCCCCCACAAGTATCGATTGACTATTTAACAGGGGTCTCATATCTGGGATATTCGTCTCCTTTCCAGTTACTTCGATAAACAGAGATTTGGTTGACGCGCTTTTAATATTTCTAACGTACTCTTCAGAATCTGCCTTGTTTACTTCTGAAACAAATGTTATGGTCAAGTCTGCTGTTTTGCAACAAAACTCTGTTTGGATCGGGAAAGCTCTACAATCTCCTCTTAAATTAAGAAATGTTGTTACATTCTTGATTGTTTCTTTATCTGTGCCCTTCCGAGGGAGAAACCAAACGCTCTCAACAGTTCCTAGTGAATATTTTGGCTTCACTTTGTCACTTTCGCTATTTAAGAAAAAATGATGTAAATCATATCCTTGACACAAAGACAACATGCGATTAAGTATTTGTGACTTAGAGATATACACATCGCCAATTCGCAAAATGGCCACAGTAAATGTTGGGTGAGTTATGATGGATTTTTCCAGGGAGAATGGATCATCTTGTCCTTGCCATTTTTTGACGATTCTACGGCAAGCCCAACGAAGTATTTCAGGTTTCTTTTCTCTTACCCCTTGGAGGAGGAAAGGTACTGCTAACTGGCAGGCTGATAGTTTTTCTAAAATATCTTGTCTGAGAAAATCATCAGAACAATGGAGAAGACTAAAAATGAAATCGCGCATACTGATATTTTCTGGAAGAAGATTCTGAGATAAAACAATCCTGTGGTCTAGTGAAGTGATTTTCTGCCAGAATGTGTGCATTAAACTGGTGTTAGTACTACAATCACGTACAATAAGAAACTCTTGCAGGGTAAGTTTGTTATAATGTTTACCAACTAAACCGATGCATTCTAGTAAATCTTCGAACGTTTTTGGTAGGTCGTCTTCCTCTTCATCATTTGAAGATTCTGGTTCACTTGGAAAATCATGGTCGCTGTCATCTATATAGGCAATTAAAAAGAACGAAAAGTTATGAAACAATAATTTATATTCAAATCATGCAGACTTACATAGATATTGGCTAGGCCCAAATTCAGTTCAATTTTACGGATTTAGAGCTGTTATTTTTGGCAGAAGCGAAACCACTGGGGGAGGGGAGAAGAGGGGGTGTTGCAACTTGACTGTTGCTATTAATAAATACAAAACAGTCTACAGATCTCATTTTGGACCACTCGGATATGAGTTAGCTGCGTACACCTATACCCACACGTAATATTAAGTAGTTGTAATTGTTTCATACCGTTAATATGTAAAAGGACGTTGCTACTAAGAGTATTGGGACTCGTGCTTACTCTACTCTCCCAAACTTCTGCCAAACTACTTACATTTTAAAACACACGCACGCAAATCCTTATTAAGAATATTGGTAAACTTACGAAAATGGTAGTACCATTTCGCATGTTCGCCCTCTTCAGGATCTGTTGATGACCTCCCGTTACAAACCTCCACAGAACAGACGTCGGACAGCCACCCACGCCTATCCCAACTCGTATCAGTCGTAATGTCATGCCATGTGTATTAGTGCAATCTTTAATTCCCTGACTTTTAGTTGAGAACAAACTTTGGCTTCCCCTTACACCACAAAAAAATAGCTACGCCCCTGCAGCTAAGTATCCGTAAAATTAAAATGTCTCGTAAACTGATACCGTAGTTCTCTTCAAATATTCAGTATATGAAAGGTTTATTTCTGACGGCATTTACTTTACGTTCTGTTCGTAGTTTTGTGTTACGGCTGAGAGTGATATCCAATCATTGAAACGTTTGGGATTCTATAAATGTATCGAGTTACCCTCCCAGCCCCCCCCCCCCCCCGGCCCCACCCGCATTACAATACCATATTGAACCATTACATGGGGTTTTATGGCTTTCGAAGGCATAGTTTAATGGTAATTGAGGCGGTTAATTTCTATGAGGAAAATTGCTTATTGTAGTCACTTTTGAAGTTAGTGATTCGAGGCAATTTGTCCGACAAAATGATAATGTACTGTTTTCGTTACCTTTCCCGTATGCAAAATTGCATAAAATGTTAGCTGCATCACGTTTGTGGACCTTCATCAGAGCAGCTTCCAGCCATGACAGATCATTCTCTGTAAATAACCCGTTGTTTCCAATGTTTGCCAAGACTTGTGGTTGTACACCCGTGTTTTCAAACCTAAAGTTCTTATCCTCATCTTTTGCTATATCCACTAGTTTCTCCAGATCTTCTGTACTAAGTTCAGCTTCAACTTCAGTTAGCATATTCAAATATCGAGAATCTGTAAACATTAAAAATAAGAAAATGTTCTATCCATCACCTAATAGCTCAAAAGAGAGATAAAATATGATTTATCAAATCCCGTTTTTTAATTTGTAATGTTTATATTCGATATATATATATATTAATTTGTTAGTATGTTCACTGTAGAGTTCATAATTACTCAATTTTGGCAAGGTCCGGTAACTAAAAGCGACTGGTTGCGTATATGTAAAGTCTTTAATATCAGGGAAATATTCGTGATCTAAAAATTATGTTCTTAATGGTTGATAACTCGAGACTATTACTTTCAAAAGAAATATCGTCATTTAACCTGGTTGACTAAAAAAAATACCATGAGTAGTGGATTTAGCTATATAAATTTGTAAGCAGAAACCCATTTTCATAGAAAATTCTAGTAGTAAAATATCCAATAACGTTAGAAAGGCATGATAGAATACGTTATAGTGTAGTTAGTAAAGCAAACTAACATCAACAAGCAGTGTGAAAAACAAGTGAAAGAAGATTCATGACATGTGTTGGTACGGGACCTTAATAAAGGAATAAAGAAAAGAAATAAAAACACATCAGTGATTGAAACCTTAGCGGTAAACCACAATGCAATATGTATACGATTATAAATATGTTTCAATAACATACTGGTCTCTTCGTGAAACGTCTTTCGACGCTTCGCAGGTTGATTTCTACTCGGATCTTCTGCATCCATCAGTTCCATCTTCCCTTCACGGATTGTGTAGATTATTCAAGTGTAGCGTCAACTGCAGAGGAAAGATTGTTTCACGTTAGGACATGCTATTACACTGCCAAACCCGACTATCAACACTACATAGTGTTTGTACCTATGAACGCACTGAGTGCCAAAATAATCATTAACATTTCTAACATTGTCAAATATGAATTTATTCGTAGACATTTTGTTAAAGACATAAACGAGCATTAAACTATACCAAACTGACATAGATTAAACAGTGAGAGTTGGAAGAGAATGTGGTCACCAATTCATTTATTTAACAGTTACTTATGTAGATTGTGAGTAAACTAGATTACATGTTCAATATTTCTTTTAATCGACTATTAATTTACATTTTACGTAAAGGCGTTATGACGAACTGGCCAAGTGACAAATCAATCATTGCACAACTTTTTGTTTACAGTTGTAAGTCTGTTGATGTACAACTAAAACAACTGAAAGTAATGAGGTCGCATCATTCAGTGGTGCTAGCTAACATTGGGAACAAACCAACATACCAATATTTGTTACTCTTTTCCAATGGGACGTTACTAATACGCACTGTTTAGTAGTTAAACGTCATACCCCGCAAAGTAGTTCTTCGTTGCACAGTAGTACAAAAACAAAATGGCGATCTGAGGTCTCATAAAAGGAGATCAAAGTGCAATCTTTCTCTTTGTCCCGAAGTTTAATTACGACAACGCAATTTTAAGTCTTTCAAAGGCTTCCAGGTTTGGTTTTCTATGTTGCGATATATCCGTAACCTGAGTCCACATTTACCGAAACTTCTACATATTAATGGATCTTTTCTCGGTTTGATTACAAGCCATAACTTCCTTACAGTAATATCAACGGATAACTTTCAAATGATCGAAAGATATTAAAACTAAACACGGTACTTCCAGAAAAGAAGTCCAGCTAAACTCACCACGATATTATTAGACCTATGCGATAGAAAGTGATATTTCTTCCGTCGGATTTGGTAAGCAATACCTTATAATACCACCATTGGTTCGATAGTCATCAAGCATGCTGACTCAGAACCACCGTATTGCAAGGGATATTCAACAGTCCATGATGTAACCTACTTATGTGTGAGCAGTTATACATGTGTAAGCTGTTTGTAATACGTGAGTAGAATGTAGCTTGAATTTATCGTTCAAACTTCATATTTACCCAGCGAAATTTCGCGAGTTCAAAACGCAAGAGTAAGCATATACATAGACAGTGTCCATCAAACTTTATTTGTCACATTGCAACGAACCAGCTACTAAATAATTTAATGGATGAAAAAGTCTGTAAAAATGGGTCTACTAACGTCTAAATTGTACTTGATGCGTTATAGCCATCTCTACTATACATTGAATTTATTTTTGCCTGCGTGATGAAAGCTGCAGCACTGATCATTCTTACTAGGCTGACAATTAAAGGCAGCGAATCCTATTCAAAATGGTATGCTTTGTTTTTAAAACTCTACATGGCAATGCGCCGACCCACACGTGGGTGAACTGTTGACTTGACGCTATTGTGGGCACATTCTTCGCTCGTAAGCCCCGTCACTGCACTAACCATGTGTAAATCAGAGGTTTATCATGATAGGGCTTTTGATATTTGTGCACCACGTCTATGGAACGCCCTGCCGGTACTTTTTGTTTCACTACCGTCAGATTGTTGTAAGTCACAAATTAAAACTCATCTTTTACCACGTAATTTAATGACTGATCTAGCTTTTGGTCTTTAACTTTTTATATTAATTTCAATAATTTTATTGATTGAAATTTTTTTCCTTTCTTGACTTTGATTACTTTACTCTAATGTATCTTACATTTTTTAAATAAATAAATGTTTATTATTAGTTATTGTTATTATTGTTAATTATAACTGTTTATAACTGTTTTTGGTTGGCGTTACAATCAAATTACTTTTTTACTTGGTTGGCTCATTGTCATAGAAACCTTCCCGTTTCTTTCATCAGAGTTTATCAAGTTCCTTTATTTCGTGTATTGTAGCACGTTGTCAGACAAGTTAGGAATTCTCCACAGATTTAAGTAAAAGTATTCGTAATTTCGATGACGGCACCGGCAATCTCACTTTGGGATTGCATAAGGATGCTACCTTGTCACCACGGGTTTCTCACTGTAAAGTATTGCCATTAGAACACGAAGACATATCTCCGTTTACAATTTGTTTTGGAGAGCTAAATTAATGTTATCCTATTTGGATAGGCTAAAGTATAATGGTCACACCATGAAATACAACTGGTATTGGTCCACGAACAGAAGCAACAACAGTATTATGAGAAGGCAGCTTGAAATGATTGAAAAATCAGTTTTTAGATCATATAAATACATTTTGAAAAAATAAACAGCATGTTAAAAATTCTGAGAGCCTATCGGTATTTGACCAGCACTAATGACAACGTGTGACGTCACTGGTCATTTGCTGTTTTCGAAAATGTAATAAATATTACTTCATAACGGTTATCCTTGGTAAAATTGTATCATAGAAACTGATCAATGAGTCTTAAAAAGGATATACTTTAATTGTCAAACATGAGTGATGCTTTATGTTGGAAATGTAAGAATATTGTGAAATGTTTAGTTCGTTGCCTCGCTTGGGAACCAATAAATGCTTGTTGAGGCCGTAATTATTTCAAAATCTTTACTATGGCTTTTTTAGATTATTTCGCAATTCGTATCGTAATGATCGATTTTCAGGCAACAGCTTTCCATTAGAGAGCTCAGAAGGCATTGAAGATGGTAACAAGCAAATGTAATACTTTTCAAACTTTAACATTCATTTTATGAAATAGTAGCAAGTACCTGTCCATTCATTTTCATTTAAAACATAACTTTATTTCTGTCACTTTTGAAGTAAACAACATAACAATGCATAGAAAATAGTAATTTTACAGAGAAAGAGACTGAGATGTGCCCACAAGAAGCTTGGAGAAGCTTATAAACGTGAACACCCCTTTATAAAATAAAAATGTGACGAAATATGAAACAACAAAACGAGAGAGAGAGAGAGGGTGAAAAAAGGGGATCACAACTATTTAAGATGAAAAAGGCTAAAACAGAACCAAGAAACTGTTAGTCACAGATGGTTGGTAATAAGATTATGCCTCAACTCCCTTTAATAGTAATAATTGAGAGACATTAATTGAGAGACATTTAATAACATTATCGGGGAGTGAATCCCAGAGTTTAGAAGCTTGGGCACGAACACTGTGTTGTAAGGAAGTGAGTCTAAACGTGGAATCGATATACAATTACATGTATACGGGTAGGATACGAATGCGTGTCATTACATACATTACAGAAACTATTAACATGGAAAAGAAGAGTAGCTAGTATCATTTTAAATAAAAACACCGGTATGGTAACGATTTATATCACAAACTGAAAGGGTGTTCATATGAACGAAAAAAAAAACATAGTTGGATGATGAATATATTCTTTACTGAAAACAGAACGAAATGGCCTTTTTGGAGGATAAAGATTTAAGAAGCATATGTACTGCCCTAAATAATACTAAAATTGGATATGCAAGGTAGAATAAGAGTGTTGTAACGAAAAAATAAGGATATTCCCAGGTAGCAGGTAAATAAGGCGATTTTTAATTCCGATACCATTTTAATGGAGATATACCGGATGTGATCTTTCCAAGAGAGATGTGTGTCAATATAAACTTCATGGAACTTGTTAGACATTTGTAGTTTATCCACCCTACGAAACGTATAATATCTTTTTCATGATACTGTATTGATGCTAAATTAATGTATTTAACAATTTTATCATACCATCACCTTAAGCCGATAATTATTGGTTAATGTTAAAAAGGTTTGAGGTCGTATAAATACGTCATTACACAGACAATAGTTTTAATTAACTGATTTTAAATGATTAATTTATTGTCCATAACTAGCAAATGTTAACATATTGACACAGATTATACACACATATATCAATTGTCAAATTATGTTGTTAAGACAAATTTGTCTCAAGAAGTTTAACAGTATAAACATTTGAATGTAACTCACAGAGAATTGAACCCTCATAGGCATAGCTGATTCAAAAATATTCCAAATTTGGAATCTTTACTTCAATAGTAGCAGGTAAAACCTAGCATAGCTTAAAATGAAAGGCGAAAGTGAACAAAGGATAGCTTCAAAATATCAAAATATAAACTTCTTTTAATATTCCTTATATTCCTTATTTGACATACCTGATAAAGACTAACAAAAGTTAGTACTTCCTATTAAATTCTGCCAAACATTTTAAACCGTGTTTAGAAAAGGCCACGTAGACATATTGTACAACAACGTGTGCTTCAGTTTCATTGTAAGTCGTATGCAAGTATTTCCCCAACTTTACAGTTATCTTTCTAACTCCGGTCATATGAACGTATCTGTAGGTAACCGCATATCATAATTACACCTACTCAAAGGTCCATTAATAACGAGATTTCATTTTTTATACTTTTAATCCAGTTTGGTACCGATATACAATAGTTCACACTTAGTTTACAATAGAAAGTGCCACCCATACTCAAATTTTAACTAGCATTTTATTACCACATTAAAAGTAATTAACCACATTGAAATATTTAGCGGTCTATTTTACTCAGAGGCTGTGAATTATTTCAAGGATCAGAGCTTCTATAGAAAATTATTTTAGAAAAATTCTACCGATCTTTTACGTGTAAACATTTCGGGCGAATACTGAAGGTCTTTAGGAGTGCCTGATAATGGAACAAATTGAAAAACGCACGCCAGAAGATGTGTTACTCTACGTAATAATGGCTCTACATTATAATGATTGTAAAGATCGTGCGTTCATCAACTCCCAACATATGGTTAATTAAATGAAGCTCCTCCATGAAATGTTGACCGTCCTTTTGTCTTCAGATTTTTGTCTTGCTCTAAGCTATCAAGCGCTTCTTGCTCGCTTATGTGAAACCAACTTTGAGGTATATCAGCAGGTTTGCAGTCAAAAGTGAGCGCGATCCAGTCGTTTTGAGTAGCAAATAGCCATTGCCAAAAGCGCTTACCGAAGTCACCGTTCGTCGGGCGAATGTCCCAATTTGGGAAACGCCGTTTGTACATTGCGCAAGGAAGTGTTTCATTGCCGACTGTAAATGTGGCATTTCGTAGGAGTAATGAAGAATTACAATCCTCCAATACAAGTTTCGATGTCTCTGAATAAGCTTCCCCTTTCATTCCCCTGGGGCGATGAAGGAAGGAAGAATGAACCGAGTGGCTCTCCATGATGTTATCGCATGGGCTCCCACACATAGGGCACACCTCATCACACAGATTCGATAAGCCAGTTTCGGTCTTAAAAGAAGAGAAGCTGTACTGAAAATCATCATACACCCCTACTTCGTTAAACTTTTTTCTAAAGTACTTTCCTAAGCATTTCTTCAAAATGGTAGAAACTAATGAAAATTCTGCTCCAACATAAATAGACTCGATTTCTTTTACAAATGGTCCAAGTTCGTCAAAACAATTCTGCAATTCGTTGACCCACTCTTGAAACGTTGTCTCTGAAGATACTCGTTGGTCGACAATTTTTATCTTTCGTAATCGAGTGTCTGATATTTCCTTTTGCCTGGTACGGATATCTTTGTCTATCCTCTTGCAGCATTTCTCCCACTCTCGTTGTAAGTAATTCTCAGCCTGCTGCTTCATAGAATGTCGATACCAATCATCAGCATACAGGAAATGGTACAAGCTATCCACGCGTGATGACCACTCCTGATCACGTACCACCGACTGCTTCAGTAAATCCCAAGGTAGTTGCAGCCTTCTGGTGTAATTAGCATACTGAATATTATTCAGCACATACTTCTTCAAGTGTTCAATTTCCATATCTATGTCTTTTCTTAGATAGTAGAAGATGTAATCTGCAGCACGGTTGTTTATATTAGTTTGACCATAGAAATCAATGAAGTGATCCTGTATCATATAGTATTCTTCACTGAATATTTCACTCAATTCATCTTCGTTTTCCTTACTGTCCCTATAAACCTCTTCAAACGCTCGTCCGCATAAATGCAAAAGTGCTTTTGCGATGAGAAGATGAGGAAGCTTAAATCTGTCACGTTGAGACGATAATTCCATTAGAGTTTTCCGAACCACCAACTGAAATATATTTGTGTCAAAATATTTACCCCTCTGATTTTGAAGTTCACTTATTTGAAGGTCGATTACTTGCTTTACGTATGTACTGGCCTGTTCTGTTTCATTTCGAATGATGCCATCTTCTCCTTCCTCATCTTTGTGAACGGCTCCATGTTGCTCGCTCATACGTTTATGCCGGATCCACGCCTTTACATATTTTACGTGAATGTACTTAGCAAATTCAGGTAGTTCAACATGCTTCTCTATTCCCCCTTCTTGGGATATTAGGTTTTGAATTTCATTTCCAACTGCCATATCCCTGGTCATCCGTAGAAGTAACTTTTCGGACAATGATTTCAAAGAGGATGTTGTTTTTTGTTGCCGAGTTAAACTGCCTTCTTGCATGAGATTGCCAATCCAAAATCTCCAATTGTCTTTAAAATGCTGTTCTAAAGCGTCTTTATCTTTACCCTGATCACCTGTAGCTTGTAGCATTTTAGTGGCCGTAAATTTAGCTTCCATTAACATCTTTGGAAGATACTTCCTTTGAAGGCTTGGTAAGTTAAATCTTAGTTTTCTGATCTCGTATTCTTCTGAAAGTCTCATAACCGCTCGGTTTTTTGCATCTTTTAGTCCAATCGATATATCGTCGCGGAAGCCCTGGTTGTGTTTCATCATGATATTCTTACGAGGATGGTTTTCAATGTATTCCCGTACCTTCCGGTTTAAAGTTTGTCTTTCATTTTCTACTTCTTCGCTTAAGGAATCTTTCAAAGAATCGATATCAGGAGCTACACCGATTCCAAAACTCGATTCAACTTCTGTTATGCAAGTTTTTGATTTTACCATTACTGCATTCCTCATGTCAACCACCCACCCGTTGTATTCAAGGCAAAATTTGTTATAGTCAACCGCCCTAACACTATCTTGAAAGTTGAAAACGAAATCCTCTTCCTTAAGTGCTTTCCAAACATCTCGTACGCGCTCCGTGAATGTTGTCATTGTTAATTCAGGTGTTATGATCTTATTTTGGATATCCTGGAAGAGCCCGTTCTTTATTTTGATCACCTTTTCGCTATACATGTGATTTGGTGGCGACATTCCTCCCTTCCAAAGACAGGGTATATACTGCAAGTCCTCATCTAGCTTCAGTTCTACAACATCTGAGAATTTCTCATACCTCCCCTCTAATCCTTCCGCTTCCGCAGCAATTTTCGTAGCCGCGTCGAGGGTTTGTTTGATTCTAAAGGTACTCACTTTATTTCTGTCTGCAGCGGTCAAATCAGCTACGCGCTGTTGAACTATTTTGCATTTGCATACTAAATCAACTTCCTTCATCCGCATCAGAGCATGTGCTGCTATTTGGAGTATGCCTGTCATATCACTGTCAATGTTTTCTCCTTCTATATTGAAAATTGTTACGTTAGCAATACTAAAAGCAAACGTGACAAGTTCATTATCGAATCTTCGATCGTCATGATCAATGGATCGTATGCCCTCAGTATCGACAACGATCAAGTAACTGAACCCAAGCGTTTCCGCTAATTTTTCTTCAATTGGGAGAAATCTTATGAAAAGACCCCTCGTGCATCGTCCTGCTCGAACTGGGAAACGCAGACCAAACATACTATTGAGAAGTGTAGACTTACCACTGCTCTGAACACCAACCACACTTACTACCAAAACCTTCGGATCATTTAGTTTGAGACTCAATTGATCTAAAACAGCAGTGACCCATGTAAGAGGCACACGGCCAGTGTCGCCGTCCATTAGTTCTAACGAATGCATCTCCATTACCAAACTAGCGGCAATTGATGGGAACAAAGCAATATTTTTTGATTGGTGTTTCTTCTCAGAAAGCTCTTCATATGCTTCGAATAATTGCCCAATTTCTCTCATGAAGTGTTCAAATCCAAGATTGTTATCTCGACACTTTTTCAACAGCAACTTACGTTCTTGCCTCATATTTTCACACGTTCGAACAGAGCGACCCTTTTCACCGTCTTTGTCAACCACATCATCAACAGACACAGCTGAAGATTCTTCCTTTAGGCTTTCTTTTTGGCTTAATTCTTCTTCAAGTTTTAGAATGGTTTTCATGCCATCTAATATCGTGTCACTTACTGTTTGGTATATTTTGTCATTTAGGAAGCCAAGGAAATATTGCAAATAATCATGATTATTCTTTTCTCTCTCGATTGTACTGTGATACAGCTTCATAGTGTTTGAAAGCTGAGCTTCCAGCTGAATTTTCCTTTGCTTTGTTTTGGCCTGTATTATTTTTTCTCGTTGCAGTTCGAAAGACTCATCATCATCGTTTTCTGATTCAAAATGGGCTTTATCCAGCTCAACCCATTCCCGCCAAGATTCTTGCAACGGAAAACTCTTTTGTTTAAATTCTAAGACATCCTTGTATTCAACACTTCCAAAGATGTCCTTAACAAAGGTGTGAGCCTTATTACATTCTTTTTTGTCCTCGTCGACATCTAAGTACGTTCTGCATTTCTCTGCTATTTGCTCAATACTCAACAGAGTTTCATTTTGTCTATTTCTATTGCATGAATCCGCTATGATTTCGCAAACCATTCGGCTGATGGTGTCGACCTGAATAGTTTTGACAAAAATCCAGTTATCCTTTTTCGTAGGTAGAGAAGATCTTTCTGATCCATTTGTATTCCTTTTATCTTTGACTGCAATAAATAGCGTCTTGGAAGAAATCTTTTTCAATTCTCTGATTGTGTTGACGTATTCGCTACGCTTTTCTGTCGCAATTATTGCAATGGTTAAATTGGCAGACATGCAAGCAAACTTACGTTGTACAGGATAATCCCTACAATCACCACGTAGGTTGAAAAAAGTAGTGACATTCTTAAATATTTCTCCGTCGTTACCTACCATTGGAAGGAACCAAGCACTTTCGATCGATCCATGCGAAAAACGTGGATCTAACTTGTCATTATCTTTATTTAAAAAGAATGGATGTAACCCATAGCCTTGGCTATAACCTAGCATATAGTTTAGTAATTTCGATTTTGACATCCGTACATTACCGATTCTCAAAACTGATACAGTGTAGGTTGGATATGCTACAATTGGTTGTTCAACAGCAAATGCATCTCCCTCACCTTTCCATTTTTTAACTATTCTTCGGCATGCCCAAAGTAATAGTTGGGGATTTTTGTCTTTGACACCTCCGAGAACTAGAGGTACTGCCAACTGGCAAGCTGATAGCTTTTCTATAATATCTTGTTTGAGAAACTCGTCCGCGCAGTGAAAAATGCAAAAAATAAAGTCACGCATAGAAATATCACTCGGTACAAGATGTTGGGGTAACACAGCTCGATAATCTAAAGAAGTAATTTTTTGCCAAAAAGATGTAACATAGTCTATAGAGGTATGACCATTTCTTACTTTGAGGAAATCTTCCAAAGTCAGTTTACCAGCATTTAAATTACTTATTCCTATCTTATGAAGAAAATCGTCAAAAGGATCGTTCGTATCTGTTCTTTCGTTTCCTACATTCGATGATGTCCCGGGATAAATGCCACCTTTTTCGGCTGGAAGAAATAGAAATATTTGTGATGTGTCAAGTGAAATTAGTTAACTCACCGGTCAAAAGCCACATTATCTTGCTTTCTTATGGCGTAATGACTCATTTCATTATATTATTTATTTGTATTTCCATAATAATTTAAACATGTGGTCTTTCACGATTGAAATAATGCATGGAAAAATATTACTTTCTGTGAAAAATTGTCTAGAGATTCCCCTAAAACTTTTTCTTGCAAAGTTATGTTTTGCAATATTTTAAATATAAATTATGATGTTCTCGTTTGATAATTTCCAAGTCTTTGTTTAAGGTTGATTGGTTAAGTTCAATACAATTGAATTCAAAGAGGAGGTGTAAACAATTTGAGAAATGTGAATCACTTCGAATTACCTAACTCTTCGACTTCTTTTGTAGTCTTCAATCGTTTATGTGTTGATAGGGATGCAACCATTTGTTCATCTTCAACAAACCTTTTGGGAGGAGCTCGTACAATGTTCCAGTTCCTACAAAGAATGATACAAAGTTGTACACCACCGTTTGTAAGTAAGATACTCACCAGTTACTAACATGTTTTGGAACGGGCGACAAACTGATTTGCATTATATTTAGATGAACAAATGGATTAGTGGGTAAACCATCTGATTACAGTTAATATGCAGTGTGTTGTCCATGAAATATAACATTACAACAATAAAATGTTTGACAAAGTATTTCGAACAAATAAAAAATATATATATTTAGCTTTCTCATAATGCATTAATTATGATGATAAATACAGCAATAAGAATTATACGAATTAATGGTTTAAATGTACCCAAGACCAGTTATCAGAACTTTCAAGGCACAGGAAATAGCACAAATCAATCCAATGTAAACACAAAAATTGACGATAGAAGTAATAATAGATGTTTTTTTTAAATCCACAGTAATCAAGTAAATTTTGACTTTATTCTTAGAAGTATTGATACCTGGTGCAGGCCGAATGTAAGGTATTTATGCCATTAACATGTTGTTACACTTACAGAGATGATTCTCACATTCAATTTTGCTTGCCCTCTTTTAATAGAAAAAAAGTCGGATACAGAAAGGGAAAAAAATCTATGCTAAATTTGAATGTGATGTTAAACTTACCCACTACTTTCTAAGAAAATATCAAAATCCACTTCTTCGGTTGAACATTGTTGACTAATTTCATCTGTTTTACCAGACACCTGACTCCCTTCAGTCATATCCTCTGTAACGCCACTTAAAAGGTAACCTTCAAATGACAAGAGGAATACATTACAGATGAAGAGCGTTCAATTCTATGACATAGCGGCTGTATTTTTCAGTGTTTGGATTGAATAGTTAAGTAGTAAGACTCTTATGGTGATAAAAGCAGTAACATCTCATTCTAAATACCAACACAGTGCAGTCAATTGGATATTCGCAGCTTCTTTTAAAACTTAAAATCACCTGATTGACTCCATTTTACTTCAGAATTCAACGCCTTTGCTAGTTCTTCGTAGTAAAAACACCCTTCCAACGCAAGAAGGAACGAATTGAATGCGGTCTCCTCTTTGGTTTCGAGAAATGAAATGAATAAACGGACACGTTGCTTTCGTTTTGCAGTGGCTTTCAGTGCATCTACTTCAGTACTAGTTAATGTACCATTGCTAGTGAGAATCTCTATGAGACTGAAGGGATCAAAATCTTCTTCCATGAGTGATTGTACTCTCATCAGAGCTCGTTTCCATTGATCTTTTATGGTGAAAACTGTGAAATATTGGTGTTAAGAGAGAAAACAGAACAAATTAGTGAAATATTACTGTTATCAAGTTAGCTTCATCCGCTATGTTAGCGGAAATAATCGTGATTCACGACATACAGATCGTTGTTGAACTACTTCAGTTCTTCATGTTTTAAAGTAGTTTATTCCATTTCTATGTAACGGGCATGCATTTTGGGCAAAATTAGCAGAAAAGCAAAGTGGAAGGTGAAGCAGACGTTGAATAATGGTATGTGTCAACTTTTGTCAAATAATATCTTATAATACACCTCTATGCCCCATAACAGCTAAGAACAACTTCTTTCAGAAGTTATTATCGTCATGATGGTCCTTCAGACAGAAGATCGAAGACCTCCAAGAGCCCGATATGACGCCATTTAGAAACTTTCCTTATACCGTAGCAACGTTGTGTGATACTATAAACTCCTAAGCCATATTTAATGTTGCCAGATTCATACTCACTGGGCTGTTTTAAGACATTGCTAGCATCCGTCACCTCTTTGGTGTCGTAAGACAGTTTTATTGACAATTTTCCATCTTCGAGTATCGTTATTGTTTCTTTTTGTGTCCTCTCGTTATACATTGTCATGAGTTTTTTCAAGAGTCTTCCACTGTGGATGTCTCCGATCAGTTGATCCAGGGAATCTTTAGATGGTACTTTCAATCGAAATACAATGCTTCCCTTTTCGCAATCAACAAGATGTACTTTAAATTCTCTTCGAAACTCGGTATCCAGCCGCTTTTTACTTGATAAAAGGAACTCCTCAAACTCTGCCATGGCACCACTTGGTACGTTTGACTTCATCGTCAATGTCACCTCTGTCACAGAAAAAGAAGTCGTGGTTGTATAAAATTTTGATACCAATAATAATGTTATTAGAATGTTATCTAAAGAAAATAAAACCTGAACAAAACAATAAATACACTTAGTGTCACATTTCATTCATTGGCTTGATAAAATCTTTTCTTGTTAATCTTTCAGAGTTGTATCGCAATTGCAAGAAATACGTAATTGGAACGATTTAAATTAGACGTAGATTAGAATGATCAATGATATCTAGCAGCTTGCTTATTTTTCCCAAAATCTTGGACAATTTCACCTCGATTGACTATCGTTATTATTCAATTTTCCGCAGAATTGTAATATGTTAAATATTTACCTGGACAAAGAGACATATCATTGAAATCTTCAATGATGCCTTGCAGCCGTGTAAGCTGAGTAGATCTAACAGCCTCCAGGAGGTGTAATGTATCCCCACTTGTCCAAATCTTCTTACGTCGGCACACATGCATAAACTCCCGTTTAGGATTGATACTTCCTTGAATTCTTTCCAAGGATTTGTGATCCATATTGAAGTATTTACACAGTAGGTCAATATCTGAGACATCCATGGATTCGATTAGTCTATCCATCATGTCTAGATAGTCGAATGCATGTTGTCTCGATTTCTCTTCGTTGGCTCCTGAAGTTTAATATACGAAAACATAGAAATTGTTTGGTAGAAATATTGCTATTGTAATTTGTAGAGCTCTCATTCTGAGATTAGTAAGTAACACATGACTGTGTATATGTAGGGCTTTGTATCCAGGACCACTGGTTATAGGAGTAAACCTAATTACCTATATCACATCCAACAAGACTTGAGCATGATGCGGCTCTACGTGTCTTAGTTTCCGTCACCTAAAAATTGTTTATAAAAACGGTTGTATATAATTTGACACTGAAATTTTGGCCAATAAATATGACAAAAAGGTTAGTATAGTTTATCTTTTTACCCCAAGTTGTTAATTAAAAAGTACTCACCATGTTGTAAGAGTTCTTTAAACTGTTTCTCTTCGTATATAAGCTCAATTGATTTTCGTTCCCTTAGTGAACCTATCAAGTCATTATCGCCCGTCTCGTCTTTATAAATTGTCAATATATCTTGCAGAAATCTTCCACTGTCAATATTTGTCTTGAGTTTATCCAGCGATTCTGCTGTAGGCACTTTGAATAGCAACTTCATACCAAACTCTTCCTCTTCTACAGATTTCGAATCTCTTCTTTTCCCCATCAAGAATTTTTTGAGTTTGGTAAATGTTGGGTGATTTGGTTTCGTTGGATTTATTTGCACTGTTACTTCTGTTAAAAGTAATAAAATAAATAATAAAAACAAGATAAATACATGAAGTTCGTTATTTTTATGTTACCTGAAACTTGATTAATAAATAAGCCAACATATTTTAATACAATGGGATAAAAGGCAAATAGTATGGAGCTATAATGAACCACAAGGCAGGTCAGGGAGAACACTTTGAACAAATATGCACTCTAACAACACAGTTACTTGAATCCTTTTTGAACGTATTTGGTTAACATTCTGTACTCGAACAAGTATCATAAATGTCTATTTCGTTAATTGACACATTTATGACAATTTTTTTTTGGCAATCGTTGACCTTGGACGCAAGCCAGCCATCATCATAAATTGATGCAATGAATTATGTGGACATCATAGGTGTTAATTATTTCTTGATAATTGGAGTAGATTGTACAAGAATATGCAAAACTGTTCATTGAAAGCCATGTGCAATTCATGCCACTAGTTGTCAAGAAGAATGTCGTCAATTCTAGTATACATGATTTGTCACTGCCAGTAACAAAAAGGAACCATATGAAGCATTACACTAACCTGGCCATAGAGACATATCATTGTGTCTTGCAGATATGATGTTCTCCAGGTTTGTAAGCTTATTCGACCTAACAGCGTCCACCAGTCTTGACCTGTCCTTGCTTGTCCAAATTTTATTTTGTCGACACACGTGTATGAACTTTCGTTTAGGATTGCTACTTCCACGAATTTTTGCCATAGAGTTGGAATCAATTTTGAAGTAATCACACAATAGTTCAATGTCTGATATATTAATGGCCTGGATGAGCCTATCCATCGTGTCTAGGTAATCAAAAGTAGATTGTTCTTCATTGTAACCTGAACATAAACGTAAGATGGAGGTAAATGTTATAAAAAAAAAACATTCAATAACAAAATATCAAACTAAATGGTATAGTAGGTCTCTGATATACGGTTTATTCATGCAGTATTGCATTATTTGGGCCTGCAAAACAAGTAAGTATTTGCTTCGGAAATTTCTTTTTACCTTTTAAGGGTTTGTCTAAAATGCTTCTGGCTTAAAAGTACTTTTTACCAAGGTAGACAGCTTGATGAATTTGTTTCCGAAAGCCTTCATTATACAAATAATGAATGATCATGAGTGCAATAGTGCAAATATTTCACAAGTTGAAAGATGTAATTTGTTCCATTCAACGAGGCGCATATTTGCACTATTGCACGAATGGAAACATTTCATTTTTTGTTTTATACAACATATTATATAAAGATGGGTAAAATGCACTCATGCAACAGATTTTTTTGAACAGGCATGTTTCACTGCTCTGTTACCATTGAAAAAAAGTGCTACCAAAAAAGTATAACCCGTGGTTCTATTACATAGAGTGGAATTGAGCGGATTTTGCATGCAATCAACGAGCAATTGACCAATCAAATGACCAGAATACAATTAGGTGTTGTATAATAGCTACTAAACCTCCCTTGTGCGACATCAATGGCATTAAAAATACCCAGACCTACCTGCTTCAAAACTGGCAAGACTTGAGCATGATGATAATGACGACGTTTCACCTGACAAGGAACAAAAAAACATCACATTAGTTAAGTTCATTCATTAGAACCCTTCTGTACCCTTTATATAAGCAGACGCCAATACAACAAATTTAGAAAAAAAAAAAACTTTGGATTAAAGATGTGTTACAAAATCGTCTTACCTACTGAAGTTGACAGCTGTTTTCTGATATTTTCAAGTTTTGACTTGATAAAGTCTAGTCGAATGTGTGGTGTGGATCTGGAACCGTTGATCGGCTTGTATAGGCGCTTTGCCACATTTCTTCCAAACACATCACTTTCATTATCTTCTAGTAACTTGTCAAGGGCTCGCTTGGAAGTAATTCTCAGGGAGAGGGACTTGGCTTCATCGCAAAGTTTCACGAAGTGTATATCATACTCCCCACGAAAGAAAACGTATAGCTGTATACTTGCTTCCTTTGGAAATAGTGAACTCTCCCACAATGTGCCGCTCTCCAGCAACGAAACCTTTTTATGTGATCCTGAAGCTGGAAGCTTCACCAAAAAGTTACCTTGTAATTCTGGTGATTAAAATGACATATAGAGTTTCGTGACTGATTTGAGTATAGAATCGTTTTTGGAAACTCTTATAGTTGAATGCAAGCTCAATTGATTTTCTGTATGAGCTCTGATTTATTTTTATACTATCATAGAAACTTTCACCACGCTATTAAGGATACACAAACCCAGTCATGATTGTTTAGCTTATGTGACATAAATCTTCCTATTTCAAACAGCTAGGAAACTTTTGCTACGTCGGGACATATCTTTGTCTACAAGTCGTGCCTAGGAATGTCGCCTTTGCAAAGCTGTGTTTTTATAGTGACACCATGATGTTGCTGTATCTTTTCTTTTCTTGTTTTCATATTTGGAAGGTATAACGTTAACGTGCTGACAATAAAACAAATAACGATAGATGGAAGAATTAAGAGGCAAACACCTGTGATATATCCCAAATGGATTAATACGTTTCAAAGCTATTCGGGCTGTTGTTTATGAAACTAACTTTATCCAATGATTGTTGCGTTTGTGTCTTCGACGTAATATTAATATTTTCAATTATTCACCCCGTCTGATCAATTAACATCGTTGTCCTTTCTAACACATGAAGCATCGGTTAACTACGTTGATAAACAAGTGTTATACATTAAACTAGATTTGATATAAGCAGTATACATATTTTACTCTAAAAATTTCCAAGTATATCAATACAGTTGTATCAAATAGTTGAAAACCACATATTTGAGATCAACTTTGATTTCATACAAGGAATTCTTTTTAATTGAAGGTTAGCATAGAATGGGTGTTCGAAAAGTATTTATGCAACAGTTTTTTTGCATCATTGTATATGTCTTCCGATGAGCGAGAATATACCAAGGTCTAGGATATGTGATACAATTGAACATATGACAGATCCCAAATGTATGCTCTGTGGTTATTCTAGTTCAGTTTCAAAGCGGCCTTTTGTCTGGTGATATTTCTTACCTGGAAAGGACAGTATCATGTCATGCTTGGCGTTGATATCTTGAAGATATTTTAACTTGTATTTATTGCATGCCTCCTTTAAGCGGAGAATTGGTATTTTATTACACAACAGAAATTTAACCAATGTTTTTCCAAGATCATTGCTGTTGGTATTTGGTACTTGAAAGTATTCAAGTAACTTCCTTGCGTCAGACTCTTGTATTGCTGTAGCAATATGTAATAAGTGGGAGAGACAAAGAAACGATTCGTCTGGGACACTGTATAATTCTGTAAAATATGGGAATGAATAAAAGAGAAGGCGTTCAATGATAACATAGTTTATCGTAATTGTTAATTTAGCACACGCGTGAGTAGTAGGCAGAGAGAAGATAAGAATAATCATAACGGCTTATTACTCTTGGCATACAATATGCAAATAAACATTGCTCATATGAATATACTATTGATAAAAGTAGATATCAGGACATTAATGTAACCTCATATTTTCGAAGATATTACCTTGTAAATCTTCAATTTCCTTGATGACCCGTTTCGTTTCCTTTCTTAGCTTTTCTCCAAGTGTTCTATACCAGGCAGAGACTTCCAGTACTTCAGCAAATCTCAAAAGCCACCTATCATCATAATGTTTGCATTGTAGAGCAGACCTAGTAATCATTACTCTTTCCTCCCGAGACTTTCTTGCTTTTATCTGATTCTCGTCTTCTTCATCGACGATATTCTTCTGAACCAGTGCAGCTAAAACATGTATTGGCTCAAACTCTTCTAATAGTTCTTTCATCATTCCGTCCAATACTTTTGTTTGAACGTACTCCATCCTCTGCACAGAAATAATTCAAAAACACTTTTAAAAATCTATTGATTATAAGTTATGACTGATGTTTGCACGATTAAAATTTAAAAAAGTGTAGTATTTGTTCAAGCAGGAATCAGGATCTGACGCTTATTTCTTTTGGACTGTTTTATATTAGTATCACTTGCCAAAACAATATCGGAAAGAGATTTTGAAGAAATTCATTACAACATTCGTCATGAGTATTTTATCCTTTTCTTAATTTAGCAAAATGACGTTCGTGGTTCGGTTATATATAGATATTAATCTCTGCTGTTATTGGTCACCTTTAGTGAACCCGGCGGCTAGCAATACAAAACCATTGACCGTAACTTAGTAATGCTATTAGGTGAACGACGTATATCACTGTCACAGTTTGGGATCTAATGAAAAAGCGATGTCAAAGAATGGTATGTTCTGTGTGGTGTCGTTGACCTACAAACATTAACTTATCATACTGGTATCATTATTTCCCAGCCTATACTGTACTGGAATCAACTGTAACCATAATGTCAGAAGTGTCAACTCCTTGATGACGTAATCGTGAGCTACTCACATCATTGTTCATGAGTAGCCAAACTAATAACTATTAAAAGATCATTGTAGGGAGAATTTAAACTGCAGGCGCAACGTTAAGCAGCCAATGTAAATAGTGTTCGAAATCGTAGCAGGTGTATGCTAAAGTAATGCCACTGATGGCTAGAAAACATGAGTGGAATATATATATATATATATATATATATATATATATATATATATATATATATATATATATATATATATATATATATATATATATATATATATATATATATATGTATATATATATATATATATATATATGTATATATATATATATATATATATATATATATATATATATATATATATATATATATATACATTTATATATATATATATATATATATATATATATATATAGGACGGCGAAGAAGAATAGATGAAGATGCCCCTTTGCTATACTACTCTAGTAGGCCTATGATAAGTTATATGATCGTAGCCTAACGTATATCATATGTTGGATGCACGTTTGTAAGACAAGTAATGCCAAAGCTACTTATTATATAGCGCACATTTAAGTACATCACAAGTTTCAGTGTTGACTCTGAAGCACTAAGTCTAAACCTTGTATTACTTACACATTAATTTATGCATGAGAGATTTCACTGGTCCTTGATGCTTGCATGGAAAAGCTGCTCTGTGAACTTGACGGAGTATTACATAGCTTGTTGTGATGCAATGTTTGAGATTAAACTCTCTCGTAAATTGTGCTTGTTTATCTTGAACACTTTTGCAATATTTTGAAGCAACGAGTATTGGTTTATCGTTTCTTTCACATTCAGTGATTTGATTTCCTGATTCCTGCTTGAAAGAACCCTTACAGCAAATAAATATGTTGAATCATTCAGAGAGCCGTAAGGAAATGAGACATAGGTTAAAGTAAACAAAGTCTTTATGAAAGAATCAAGTTAAAACATAATATTATTTTGCTTGGCAGTCATCATAATAAAAAGAAGCAATATTTTAGCTTCTAATATTTCACAATTGTGTGGTGCTGTACCGCTAAACTATAAATAAGAGGCGATGAAAGTGGGTTAATTATGATGAGTAAAAACTTGAAGAGACAGTTTTAACTCTATGAAAATGGGCAACTTATAACAAGTTTTTTTTTTCAGAATTGTGAGGAACCCTACACTCTGTCGTCTCTGTTTTCTCAAAATTAAGTTATAGATAAAGATATTTACTTTTCATTTAAAAGGAGTTCATTTTAATATTGAAGGAAAAAAGCAAGATTAGGAAAAGGGAAAAAAGAGTTAAACAGGAGGCAGAGAAATGTTATTAAATATGAAGTGTACGAACTTTGAAAAGCAGCTTAAATTTGTGATCATGAATACTTTTCATTTATGGAGATGAGAGACATTCCTCCTTAATTTATTGCACCATCCACCCCTTTGACCTCCTTTGACCTCTGACTTTTCTATTGTAAAGGTTTTTATGGTACTTTACAACTGCCTTTACCACTCTGACCTACAGTACCAAACATATACAGTCAAATATATATTTAACATTTTACTTCATTATCATGGTTACCAATGGTTTCTTACAGTAGTAGACATATCAATTACACATGTTAATGTTGCTATATAGCAACCATGCATATATATCACGTGGTACACCCACATTCTAAGTACTTGACTTATCCAGCTATATAGCTTTCCTATTCATAGTTATACCTTGTTTGTTTAATTTGGTAGTTGACTTCATATCTTTGAAATTTCTTATGTACTGATCAAAGTAAATTACTAACGCAAACTACATCTTTATTGTGACGTACAATGTTATTTCCGAGTA